>NW_022261983.1:2748262-3048262 GCF_002021735.2 Oncorhynchus kisutch | reverse complement strand
CTTCTGTTGTCTCTGGTAAAGCTGTGCTGTTAGGGCTTCTGCTGTCTCTGGTAAAGCTGTGCTGTTAGGGCTTCTGCTGTCTCTGGTAAAGCTGTGCTGTTAGGGCTTCTGCTGTCTCTGGTAAAGCTGTGCTGTTAAGGGTTCTGCTGTCTCTGGTAAAGCTGTGCTGTTAGGGGTTCTGTTGTCTCTGGTAAAGCTGTGCTGTTAGGGCTTCTGCTGTCTCTGGTAAAGCTGTGCTGTTAGGGGTTCTGTTGTCTCTGGTAAAGCTGTGCTGTTAGGGCTTCTGTTGTCTCTGGTAAAGCTGTGCTGTTAGGGCTTCTGTTGTCTCTGGTAAAGCTGTGCTGTTAGGGCTTCTGCTGTCTCTGGTAAAGCTGTGCTGTTAGGGGTTCTGTTGTCTCTGGTAAAGCTGTGCTGTTAGGGCTTCTGTTGTCTCTGGTAAAGCTGTGCTGTTAGGGCTTCTGCTGTCTCTGGTAAAGCTGTGCTGTTAGGGCTTCTGCTGTCTCTGGTAAAGCTGTGCTGTTAGGGCTTCTGTTGTCTCTGGTAAAGCTGTGCTGTTAGGGCTTCTGTTGTCTCTGGTAAAGCTGTGCTGTTAGGGCTTCTGCTGTCTCTGGTAAAGCTGTGCTGTTAGGGCTTCTGTTGTCTCTGGTAAAGCTGTGCTGTTAGGGCTTCTGTTGTCTCTGGTAAAGCTGTGCTGTTAGGGCTTCTGTTGTCTCTGGTAAAGCTGTGCTGTTAGGGCTTCTGTTGTCTCTGGTAAAGCTGTGCTGTTAGGGCTTCTGCTGTCTCTGGTAAAGCTGTGCTGTTAAGAGTTCTGTTGTCTCTGGTAAAGCTGTGCTGTTAGGGGTTCTGCTGTCTCTGGTAAAGCTGTGCTGTTAGGGGTTCTGTTGTCTCTGGTAAAGCTGTGCTGTTGTCTCTGGTAAAGCTGTGCTGTTAAGAGTTCTGCTGTCTCTGGTAAAGCTGTGCTGTTAAGAGTTCTGCTGTCTCTGGTAAAGCTGTGCTGTTAAGAGTTCTGTTGTCTCTGGTAAAGCTGTGCTGTTAGGGGTTCTGTTGTCTCTGGTAAAGCTGTGCTGTTAGGGGTTCTGTTGTCTCTGGTAAAGCTGTGCTGTTAGGGGTTCTGTTGTCTCTGGTAAAGCTGTGCTGTTAGGGGTTCTGTTGTCTCTGGTAAAGCTGTGCTGTTAGGGCTTCTGCTGTCTCTGGTAAAGCTGTGCTGTTAGGGCTTCTGTTGTCTCTGGTAAAGCTGTGCTGTTAGGGCTTCTGTTGTCTCTGGTAAAGCTGTGCTGTTAGGGCTTCTGTTGTCTCTGGTAAAGCTGTGCTGTTAGGGCTTCTGTTGTCTCTGGTAAAGCTGTGCTGTTAGGGGTTCTGCTGTCTCTGGTAAAGCTGTGCTGTTAGGGGTTCTGTTGTCTCTGGTAAAGCTGTGCTGTTGTCTCTGGTAAAGCTGTGCTGTTAAGAGTTCTGCTGTCTCTGGTAAAGCTGTGCTGTTAAGAGTTCTGCTGTCTCTGGTAAAGCTGTGCTGTTAAGAGTTCTGTTGTCTCTGGTAAAGCTGTGCTGTTAGGGGTTCTGTTGTCTCTGGTAAAGCTGTGCTGTTAAGAGTTCTGTTGTCTCTGGTAAAGCTGTGCTGTTAGGGGTTCTGTTGTCTCTGGTAAAGCTGTGCTGTTAGGGGTTCTGTTGTCTCTGGTAAAGCTGTGCTGTTAGGGGTTCTGTTGTCTCTGGTAAAGCTGTGCTGTTAGGGGTTCTGTTGTCTCTGGTAAAGCTGGGCTGTTAGGGGTTCTGTTGTCTCTGGTAAAGCTGGGCTGTTAGGGGTTCTGTTGTCTCTGGTAAAGCTGTGCTGTTAGGGGTTCTGCTGTCTCTGGTAAAGCTGTGCTGTTAGGGGTTCTGCTGTCTCTGGTAAAGCTGTGCTGTTAGGGGTTCTGCTGTCTCTGGTAAAGCTGTGCTGTTAGGGGTTCTGCTGTCTCTGGTAAAGCTGTGCTGTTAGGGGTTCTGTTGTCTCTGGTAAAGCTGTGCTGTTAGGGGTTCTGTTGTCTCTGGTAAAGCTGTGCTGTTAGGGGTTCTGTTGTCTCTGGTAAAGCTGTGCTGTTAGGGGTTCTGATGTCTCTGGTAAAGCTGTGCTGTTAGGGGTTCTGTTGTCTCTGGTAAAGCTGTGCTGTTAGGGGTTCTGTTGTCTCTGGTAAAGCTGTGCTGTTAGGGGTTCTGTTGTCTCTGGTAAAGCTGTGCTGTTAGGGGTTCTGTTGTCTCTGGTAAAGCTGTGCTGTTAGGGGTTCTGCTGTCTCTGGTAAAGCTGTGCTGTTAGGGGTTCTGTTGTCTCTGGTAAAGCTGTGCTGTTAGGGGTTCTGATGTCTCTGGTAAAGCTGTGCTGTTAGGGGTTCTGTTGTCTCTGGTAAAGCTGTGCTGTTAGGGGTTCTGCTGTCTCTGGTAAAGCTGTGCTGTTAGGGGTTCTGCTGTCCTCCATTGCAACTACCCTCCGCTGCTTTGCCTTTGTCTGCAGCAGTAACAGCAACCCAGTATGTGTTTCCATTGTCCAGTTCTTTTAATAGTGCACAATTGAATTCAATAGAACTTCCCCTAAGGGGAAATCCAAATAAAGGATTGCGGTAGAGAACCCAGTCAGAGGCAGTCAGTAGCAGTTCTGGGTATGTAGTTTCTACTCCTCCCGGTCCTGTAACTGATCCATGTGAAAGGGAACCAGTTATAGGTGAGACTTTGACCTCTCCACCTAGCTGAGTCACACTGACCGCTGGCCCTAATCCTCCCCCTGTGTGTCTGAGTCGGGGACAGTCAGGGAAAAGGTGCAGGGTGTATAGAGTCCTCTGGTATGTGTATAATCTAGCCTAATGAAGGCTTTTAACCCAGAGCACTGAGTGTGAATACAGCTGTTTATAAACAGTGCATTCAGAAAATATTCAGACCCATTGATTCTTTCTACATTTTGTTACATTACAGCCTTATTCTAAAATGTATTAAATATTTTTTCTCCTCATCAATCTGCACACAATACCCCATAATGACAAAGCAATTTTGTATCTTTATAAAAAATGAAACACTGAAATATTACATATACATAAGAATTCAGACCATCCTCGAGTCTTCTTGGGTATGATGCTACAAGCTTACAGCCTCGAGTCTTCTTGGGTATGATGCTACAAGCTTACAGCCTCGAGTCTTCTTGGGTATGATGCTACAAGCTCACAGCCTGGAGTCTTCTTGGGTATGATGCTACAAGCTCACAGCCTGGAGTCTTCTTGGGTATGATGCTACAAGCTCACAGCCTGGAGTCTTCTTGGGTATGATGCTACAAGCTCACAGCCTGGAGTCTTCTTGGGTATGATGCTACAAGCTCACAGCCTGGAGTCTTCTTGGGTATGATGCTACAAGCTCACAGCCTGGAGTCTTCTTGGGTATGATGCTACAAGCTCACAGCCTCGAGTCTTCTTGGGTAAGATGCTACAAGCTCACAGCCTCGAGTCTTCTTGGGTATGATGCTACAAGCTCACAGCCTGGAGTCTTCTTGGGTATGATGCTACAAGCTCACAGCCTGGAGTCTTCTTGGGTATGATGCTACAAGCTTACAGCCTCGAGTCTTCTTGGGTATGATGCTACAAGCTCACAGCCTGGAGTCTTCTTGGGTATGATGCTACAAGCTCACAGCCTCGAGTCTTCTTGGGTATGATGCTACAAGCTCACAGCCTGGAGTCTTCTTGGGTATGATGCTACAAGCTTACAGCCTGGAGTCTTCTTGGGTATGATGCTACAAGCTCACAGCCTGGAGTCTTCTTGGGTATGACGCTACAAGCTCACAGCCTGGAGTCTTCTTGGGTATGATGCTACAAGCTCACAGCCTGGAGTCTTCTTGGGTATGATGCTACAAGCTCACAGCCTGGAGTCTTCTTGGGTATGATGCTACAAGCTTACAGCCTTGAGTCTTCTTGGGTATGACGCTACAAGCTTGGCATACCTATATTTCTTCTCTGCAGATCCTCTCAAGCTCTGTCAGGTTGGATGGGGAGCATCACTACACAGCTATATTCGGGTCTCTCCAGAGATGTTTGATCTGGTTCATGTCCAGGCTCTGGCTGGGCCACTCAAGGACATTCAGAGACTTGTCCTGAAGCCATTCCTGCATTGTCTTGGCTGTGTGCTAAGGGTCTTGTCCTGTTGGAAGGTGAACCTTCACCCCAGTCGGTTTTCGTCAAGGATCTCACTGTACTTTGCGCTGTTCATCTTTCTCTCAATCCTGACTAGTCTCCCTGCTGCTGAAAAACATCCCTGCAGCATGATCCTGCCACCACCATGCTTCACCATAGGGATGGTGCCAAGTTTCCTCCAGACGTGACGCTTGGCATTCAGGCCAAAGAGTTCAATCTTGGTTTCGTCAGATCAGAGAATCTTGTTTCTCATGGTCTCAGAGTCCTTTGGTGCCTTTTGGCAAACTCCAAGTGGGATTTTGTGTGCCTTTTTACTGAGGAGTGGCTTCCGTCTGGCCACTCTACCATAAAGGCCTGATTGGTGGAGTGCTGCAGAGATGGTTGTCCTTCTGGAAGGTTCTCCCATCTCCACAGAGGTACTCTGGAGCTCTGTCAGGGTGACCATCGGGTTCTTGGTCACCACCCTGACCAAGGCCCTTCTTCCCCAAATGCTCAGTTTGGCCAGGCAGCCAGCTCTAGGAAGAGTCTTGGTGGTTCAAAACTTCCATTTAAGAATGCTGGAGGCCACTGTTCTTGGGGACCTTCAATGCTGCAGACAATTTTTGGTACCCATCCCCAGATGTATGCCTCGACACACTCCTGTCTCTGAGCTCTACGGATAATTCCTTCAACCTCACGGCTTGGTTTTTGCTCTGAAATGCACTGTCAACTGTGGGACCTTATATAGACAGGTGTGTGCCTTTCCAAATCATGTCCAATCAATTGAATTTGCCACAGATGGACTTACAATCAAGTTGTAGAAACATCTCAAGGATGATCAGTGGAAACAGGATGCATCTGAGCTCAATTTCGAGTCTCATAGCAAAGGGTCTGAATACGTATTTAAATGAGGTATTTCTTGTTTTTATTTTGAAATAATTTGCATTAACATTTCTGAAAACCTGTTTTCGCTTTGTCTTTGTGGGGTTGTGTGTGTACATTGATGAGGATTTTTTAAAACATTTAATTATTTTTTGAATAAGACCTTAAGGTAACAAAATGTGGAAAAAGTGAAGGGGTCTGAATGCTTTCCTTAATGTACGCTATAGCAGATCGCTCTGTAATGCTTAACCAGTGACCACCACATGCAGCTGCCTCTGAGAACAATGTGGCTTTACCCTGGCTTTACTCTTCACCAACTGGCTTGTCAGGACCAATGCGATCAATACAAAGAACTCTGATTTAATGTACAGTATGATCCAAAGTTGAGGCCCTCTCTATTTGAATTACAGTACATCGAAAGGTTGCAAGTTCAAATCCCCGAGCTGACAAGGTACAAATCTGTCGTTCTGCCCCTGAACAGGCAGTTAACCCACTGTTCCTAGGCCGTCATTGAAAATAAGAATTTGTTCTTAACTGACTTGCCTAGTTAAATAAAGGTAAAATAAATAAAATAAATAACATAAATTCAGGAATTGAACTGGGCATGTACTCTAACTTCAAGTGGAAATGATATTTCACATCTTAAGTTCCTGCATTGACTTCTATTGAGTTGTCATATTGGGAAATGAATATGGCAGCAACTATACCTTTCCAGGTCCTGTATGTAAAAAGTTCTGAGTGTCGGCCCATAACCACTAAGTCCTGTTTCCTCAGCCTTTATCTTGGAACGTTAAAGTCGAAATTCATGGAAAAGCTGTAAGGACCAATGTCCTACCAGTCGGTCAATGATGAGGGTGCATGTTGCGAGAGCCTTCCTATCGGAGCCTGATAAACCTTGAGTTGCAGCAGTCTCTGCGTCAGTCAGGCCTCCCTCCGTGCCTCTGTAACCTGTGGAATATCTGGAGTCTACTGAGCTGCCACAGAGAAACCTGAGCTGATCAGCCCAGAAACCAGAGACTCTTGAGAGTCAGTGGAGGATTGACACATACCTTCCTTCCCTCCGTCTCCTGCTTCTTCCCTCCACATTCACCTCCTCCCCTCCCTCCCTCTCCTGCTTCCTCCCTCTACCTCCAGGGTTCAAATGTCAGCATGAAGGACTGTCCTTTCATTCTTTCATCCAGGAAGCCAAACACCCAGACTCATGACCTTTTCTGGTTGACATTGCTAGCAGTCACTGTCACAGTTGACCTAATGAAGATGGAGAGTTGAACAAGACACAGTAGTCCTTACTGTTCTTAATATCATTAAACCCTGTTCTCTGTCGCACTGTCTCTGAGATGTAACCCAACTCTCTGTCGCACTGTCTCTGAGATGTAACCCAACTCTCTGTCGCACTGTCTCTGAGATGTAACCCAACTCTCTGTCGCACTGTCTCTGAGATGTAACCCAACTCTCTGTCGCACTGTCTCTGAGATGTAACCCAACTCTCTGTCGCACTGTCTCTGAGATGTAACCCAACTCTCTGTCGCACTGTCTCTGAGATGTAACCCAACTCTCTGTCGCACTGTCTCTGAGATGTAACCCAACTCTCTGTTCTCTGTCTCACGGTCTCTGAGATGTAACCCAACTCTCTGTTCTCTGTCTCACTGTCTCTGAGATGTAACCCAACTCTCTGTTCTCTGTCTCACGGTCTCTGAAATGTAACCCAACTCTCTGTTCTCTGTCTCACGGTCTCTGAGATGAAACCCAACTCTCTGTTCTCGGTCTCTGAGATGTAACCCAACTCTCTGGATGGTTTGAAACTCGAGAAGTAAACTGAAGTGCAGCAATGCACAGTGTCACCTCTCATGTGTCTGCCAGGCAGCTCCTTCTCAACCAGTGCTGTGAGGCAAGTTGTTAGTCTCACTGTGAAAAATTTTGTTTTGTTTTTGGACAACATTGCACAGCGTTCCTATTCTGTCCTGTCACCATGGATGGACAGGTTATCTGAAGGCCCGTCCAGATGGTGCCTTTGTCCACCCCAGTGTTGTGAAGTAGGATGTTGTCTCGCTGGGATAACATTGGGGAATGTTCCCACTGTCCCATCACACACACACACACTGCCGTCTCCTCCATTGTTTTGAATGGCTAACAACCCATTTAGATAACCCATGTTTTGCAATGTGTCAGGTGGCACCTGCTGTTGACGCTAGGATTCTTTTCCCTGCAGTCAAAAACATCGGAGGGACTGTGGGACGATTTGCATGCAAGCATAGAGATGCTTTTTTCCCAAACCACTTGGAGTGAGTGTGTTTGTGTGTACATTCCAGATGTTATCAGATGTAAATTATGATTATTTATCTATTGCATACTGCAGATTATAAACTGGGTGGTTCGAGCCCTGAATGCTGTGGTATATCAGACTGTATACCAACATGTATTTTTTCTTCTCTAATTACGTTGGTAACCAGTTTATAATAGCAATAAGGCACCTCAGGGGGTTGTGGTATATGGCCAATATTCATTCCATGGCTAAGGCCTGTATCCAGACACTCTGCATTGCTTTGTGCATAAGAACAGCCCTTTACCGTGGTACTTTGGCCATATACCACACCCCCTCGGGACTTATTGCTTAAATATACACAGTGTACAAAACATTAGGAACACCTTCCTAATATTGAGTTGCACCCGCTTTTGCCCTCAGAACAGCCTCAATTCGTCGGGATTGACTCTACGAGGTGCTGAAAGCGTTCCACAAGGATGCTGACCCATGTCGACTCCAATGCTTCCCACAGTTGTGTCAAGTTGGCTGGATGTCCTTTGGGTGGTGGACCATTCTTGAGACACACAGGAAACTGGTGTGTGAAAAACCCAGCAGCATTGCAGTTCTTGACACAAACCGTTGCACCTGGCACCTACTACCATACCCCTTTCAAAGGCACTTATATTTTGTCTTGCCCATTCACCCTCTGAATGACACACATACACAATCCATGTCTCACTTGTCTCAAGGCTTAAAAATCCTTTGTTAACCTCTCCTCCCCTTCATCTACACTGATTGAAGTGGATTTAGCAGGTGACATCAATAAGGTATCATAGCTTTCACCTGGATTCACCTGGTCAGTCTGTCATGGAAAGATCAGGTGTCCTTAATGTTTTGTACACTCAGTGTATATAGTTGTCTAAGTTGTGCTTTGGGACAAACACTTTGGGACAAAGACTTCAAAAATGTAACTTATTGGCATTCAACTTGCCTGGACACCAATCTGCTCAAACAAATGATATATTCATGTTGCTTTATTTTAGAAAGCCAGTGACTGTTTCAAGACTTCCCATCCTAACCTGTAATGAGTATCACTGAGCACTGCAGTCATATTGATGTACAGTCATCTGTCTAATTTGCATTTGTTGTTTCCTGCAGCCGTTACTGATCCAATCTCCTCATCACAGAATTAGTCTCCTTATCCTGGAATAGTCCCACATAATCTTTCTGTTTATGGCTGCTACTGAAATTAGCCTTATGTCCCATTTATTATTTTACATTTTTTTAACCTTTTTATTTAACTAGGCAAGTCAGTTAAGAACAAATTATTATTTACAATGACAGCCCAGGAACAGTGGGTTAACTGCCTTGTTCAGGGGGAGAATGGCATGTTTTTACCTTGTCAGCTCAGGGATTCGATCTAGCAGCCTTTCGGTTACTGGCCCAACGTGCTAACCACTAGGCTACCTGCTGCCCCCATAGGGCCCTATTCCCCAGAAAGTACACTGCATATGGAATAAGGTACCATTTAGGGGTTTCTTAATGTTGTTTACCGAAAAGGGATGGGTTTTTTTCACCCACAAAATCACAGTGCTGTTATCACAAACACATTCTTTTCTGTGTTATAGACTAACTAGACAATAGGCAATAAAGGCCATGGGGAAAGTTGTGTAGTTGAAGTATAACAAGTGAATTTGCGAGGGATGCATGACAAGACATTGCAAGATGCAGATTACTAAGACATATGTGCCCCATGGTTCTTTCTGCCTGCCCTCTCCTCTCTCTCCCTCATGCTGGCTTGCCTGGGGTGTATTCATTACACTGATTCTGTTGCAAAACGTTTCTGAACAGAAGCAAACGGAACGAAACTGAGAAGGACCTACCTGAATTTGTCCAATAGAAACTCTTCTTTTATTTGCCATCTGTTTGCACTAATGATTACACCCCTGCTCTTCTTTTTGGTAATGATGCGAGTGTGTGTTCAGTCTTCAGTCTGTTGCCTGTAGAATATCCTAGCCTATTGATTGATTGATGATAGATAGGTCCTGCTTCACTGAAGTTGCAAGCCAAGAAATTGGGAGATACAGCATTCCAAATTTGCGATATAGTTGAAGTCGGAAGTTTATATACACCTTAGCCAAATACAATTAAACTCACTTTTTCACAATTCCTGAAATGTAATCCTCGTAAAAATTCCCTGTCTTAGGTCAGTTAGGATCACCACTTTATTTTAAGAATATAGAATGATTTATTTCAGCTCTTATTTCTTTCATCAGATTCCCAGTGGGTCAGAAGTTTACATACACTCAATTAGTATTTGGTAGCATTGCCTTTAAATTGTTTAACTTGGGTCAAACGTTTCGGGTAGCCTTCCCCAAGTTTCCCACAATAAGTTGGGTGAATTTTGGCAAATTCCTCCTAACAGAGCTGGTGTAACTGAGTCAGGTTTGTAGGCCTCCTTGCTCACACACACTTTTTCAGTTCTGCCCACACATTTTCTATGGGATTGAGGTCAGGGCTTTGTGATGGCCATTTCAATACTTTGACTTTGTTGTCCTTAAGCCATTTTGCCACAACTTTGGAAGTATGCTTGGAGTCATTGTCCATTTGGAAGACCCATTTGCGACCAAGCCTTAACAAGACTGATGTCTTGAGATTTTGCTTCAATATATCCAAATAATTTTCCGTCCTCATGATGACGTCTATTTTGTGAAGTGCATCAGTCCATCCTGCAGCAAAGCACCCCCACAACATGATGCTGCCACCCCTGTGCTTCACGGTTGGGATGGTGTTCTTCGGCTTGCAAACATCTTCGGCTTGCAACATAACAGTGGTCATTATGGCCAAACAGTTCTATTTTTGTTTCATCAGACCAGAGGATGTTTCTCCAACAAGTACGATCTTTGTCCCCATGTGCAGTTGCAAACCGTAGTCTGGCTTTTTTATGGCGGATCGGGACAGTGGCTTCTTCCTTGCCGAGCAGCCTTTCAGGTTATGTTGATATACTTTTGTACCTGTTTCCTCCAGCATCTTCACAATGTCCTTTGCTGTTGTTCTGTGATTGATTTGCACCAAAGTATGTTCATCTCAAGGAGACAGAACGTGTCTCCTTCCTGAGCGGTATGACGGCTGCGTGGTTCCAGTGCGTTTATACTTGCATACTATTGTTTGTACAGATAAACGTGGTACCTTCAAGCGTTTGGAAATTGCTCCCAAGGATGAACCAGACTTGTGAGGTCTACAATTTATTTTTCTGAGGTCTTGGCTGATTTACTTTTGATTTTCCCATGATGTCAAGCAAAGAGGCACTGAGTTTGAAGGTAGGCCTTGAAATACATCCACAGGTACACCTCCAATTGACTCAAATTATGTCAATTAGCCTATCAGAAGCTTCTAAAGCCATGACATTTTCTGTAATTTTCCAAGCTTCAACTTCTGAATCAGTGGAATTGTGATACAGTGAATCATAAGTGAAATAATCTGTCTGTAAACAGTTTTTGGAAAAATTACTTTTGTCATGCACAAAGTAGATGTCCTAACCGACTTGCCAGAACTATAGTTCTGCACTTTTTGGCACCCCTGCACTTTTTTCAAATAATGCAGCATTTCTTCCAGAAAACTGTTGAAATGAAAACATATTTTGGGATCCACATATGTATGTCTTCGGTGTGCAGTTGAACAAAACAAAAGAAATTGAATAATTGACTGAATCTTTGCTAATTCCACAAAGAAATCCTAAAATGGCCTGGACAATATTATTGGCACCTTCTAGAAGTAGTTGGAAATTATTAGATTTCAAGCAGATGATTCTCATTTGCTTTAGAATTGAACTCACCTGTGGTGAGTTGAAGGTGCCTGCAGTATAAAATTTACATATTAAACCAGTTTAAATAGAGAAAAGGACTTATTGTTTTGTTTAACTGTGTGTACTGGAACGAGCATGGACAAAAGAAAGAAAACCAGAGAATTATCTGAGGTCAGACACAAGATTACAAGTCCATCTCCAGAGACCTTGATGTTCCTGTTTCCACCGTACATAATGTTATCAAGAAGTTTGTGGCCCACACCACTGTCGCCCACCTCCCTGGAGGTGGCCGCAAGAGAGAACTTGATGGAATTGTGCAGTGAAGGATTGTTTGAATTGTGGAGAAATCACCTTGATCAACTACCACACAAATTCAAGCTGATCTTCAGACACAAGGTACGACAGTTTCAACTAGCACAATCCGCCACCAACTCAATGAAAGGGGGTTATATGGTAGGAGACCCAGGAGGACCCCACTGCTGTGAGAAAGACATAAGAAAGCCCGGCTGCAATTTGACAAAACACACCTGAACATGCCAAAACCCTTCTGGGGTTTGTGAACAGATGAGACCAAAATAGAGCTTTTTGGTAAAGCACACAATCTCTATGTTTACAGAAAACAAAATTAAGTTTCAAAGAAATGAAACACCTTCCCTACAGTCAAACATGGAGGAGGGTCAGTGATGTTTTGGGGTTGCTTGCTGCTTCTGGCGCTGGGTTCCTTGAACATGTACATGGCATCATGAAATCAGGAGAATACCAAGGTATTTTGGAGCGCAATGTCGGACCCGGTGTCAGAAAGCTGGGTCATGGGTCTTCTAAGCAGAACATTGACCCCAAACACACTTCAAAAAGCACCCAAGAATGGTTCAAGACAAAACGTTGGACTGTTCTGAAGTGGCCGGTGGAGAGGTCTGAAAACAGCCGTTGGGAAAAGGCACCCTTCAAATCTGGGAGAACTGGAGCAGTTTGCACAAGAGGAGTGGGCCAAACTACCAGTACAGAGGTTCAGGAAGCTCATTGATGGTTATAGGAAGGGCTTGATTGTAGTTATTTTGACCAAAGGCAGTGCTACCAAATATTAAGTCTTAGGGTGTCAATAATTTTGTCAATGCCATTCCTGTTTATTTTCTGATTTAAATGGATATATTACGTTCTGAATCAAAAACAAAGGTTCTGTAATATTAACAGTAAAATAAATAATTGTGGAGACCAAATACTTTGTTCAATTTCAACTTATTTTTAGGGAAAATTGTGAGTTACTGGCAAGGCAAAGGTGCCAATATTTTTGGCCACAACTGTATGTAAACTTCCAACTTCAACAGTAGATAGGCCTAGTACATGGTTGTGACTCCGTCTGCCTGATGGCCGACCTGCTTATACTGTGCCCCTCCCCTCTATCTCTGTCCCTTGCTAGCTCACAATGAAAGATGCGAGTGTTCGGAAATACGGCAAATATAGTCTCCTGCGTTCCAAAAATACTGAACAAAATACTGAATCTTAGGAGTCAATTCCTGGCGGAATCTAATCTCGATACTCAGAAATGGGAGTCGACACCAGAAGGTTTAGGCTTGAGGTTTTATTTATTTGCACCAACAAAAAAAGAAGTGCAGTACTGGGTGATTTGAAAAGAAGTGCAGTACTGGGTGATTTGAAAAGAAGTGCAGTACTGGGTGATTTGAAAAGAAGTGCAGTACTGGGTGATTTGAAAAGAAGTGCAGTACTGGGTGATTTGAAAAGAAGTGCAGTACTGGGTGATTTGAAAAGAAGTGCAGTACTGGGTGATTTGAAAAGAAGTGCAGTACTGGGTGATTTGAAAAGAAGTGCAGTACTGGGTGATTTGAAAAGAAGTGCAGTACTGGGTGATTTGAAAAGAAGTGCAGTACTGGGTGATTTGAAAAGAAGTGCAGTACTGGGTGATTTGAAAAGAAGTGCAGTACTGGGTGATTTGAAAAGAAGTGCAGTACTGGGTGATTTGAAAAGAAGTGCAGTACTGGGTGATTTGAAAAGAAGTGCAGTACTGGGTGATTTGAAAAGAAGTGCAGTACTGGGTGATTTGAAAAGAAGTGCAGTACTGGGTGATTTGAAAAGAAGTGCAGTACTGGGTGATTTGAAAAGAAGTGCAGTACTGGGTGATTTGAAAAGAAGTGCAGTACTGGGTGATTTGAAAAGAAGTGCAGTACTGGGTGATTTGAAAAGAAGTGCAGTACTGGGTGATTTGAAAAGAAGTGCAGTACTGGGTGATTTGAAAAGAAGTGCAGTACTGGGTGATTTGAAAAGAAGTGCAGTACTGGGTGATTTGAAAAGAAGTGCAGTACTGGGTGATTTGAAAAGAAGTGCAGTACTGGGTGATTTGAAAAGAAGTGCAGTACTGGGTGATTTGAAAAGAAGTGCAGTACTGGGTGATTTGAAAAGAAGTGCAGTACTGGGTGATTTGAAAAGAAGTGCAGTACTGGGTGATTTGAAAAGAAGTGCAGTACTGGGTGATTTGAAAAGAAGTGCAGTACTGGGTGATTTGAAAAGAAGTGCAGTACTGGGTGATTTGAAAAGAAGTGCAGTACTGGGTGATTTGAAAAGAAGTGCAGTACTGGGTGATTTGAAAAGAAGTGCAGTACTGGGTGATTTGAAAAGAAGTGCAGTACTGGGTGATTTGAAAAGAAGTGCAGTACTGGGTGATTTGAAAAGAAGTGCAGTACTGGGTGATTTGAAAAGAAGTGCAGTACTGGGTGATTTGAAAAGAAGTGCAGTACTGGGTGATTTGAAAAGAAGTGCAGTACTGGGTGATTTGAAAAGTCATAGTCAATCGATGAATAATAATAATACTTTTAGCAACAACAACAACAATCCTTAATTGACAGTCTGTAGACACTATGAGAATAGAAGGGTCAGAACTTTTGTGAACCATCACAGCACAGTGTAAAAATATATGACAAATAGAAAATGGATGGTGTACAGAGATAGATGGGAGGGGTTAAGTGGAGCTGAAGGGTGGTACTAAAAACTAAAGATAACTAATATAAAATATACTGTGTCTGTAAAATGTATATAGGTTCAGAACTTTATTTTTCAGTGGCAGGGACTGGGAGACTAGCCAGGATCGAGGGAAGGATGAACGGAGCAAAGTACTGATAGCTCCTTGATGAAAACCTGCTCCAGAGTGCTCAGGACCTCAGACTGGGGCAAAGGTAGACCTTCTAACGGGACAACAACCCTAAGCGCACAGCCAAGACAACGCAGGAGTGGCTTCTGGACAAGTCTCTGAATGTCCTTGAGTGGCCCGGACTTGAACCCGATAGAACATCTCTGGAGAGGCCTAAAAATAGCTGTTCAGCGACGTTCCCCATCCAAAATGACAGAGTTTGAGAGGATCTGCAGAGAAGAATGGGAGAAACTCCCCAAATACAGGTGTACCAAGCTTGTAGCGTCATACTCAAGAAGACTCAAGGCTCTAATCGCTGCCAAAGGTGCTTCAACAAAGTACTGAGTAAAGGATCTGAATACTTATGTAAATGTGATATTTACGTTTTTTTTTAAACCTGTTTTTATTTTTGTCATTATGGGGTATTGCATGTTGATTGATGAGGGGGGGAAAAAACGATTGAATCCATTTCAGAATAAGGCTGTAACACAACAATATCTGGAAAAAGTCAAAGGGTCTGAATATTTTTCGAATGCACTGTATAATCATGAAAACTGTAATAATGTAATTTAGAAAGCAATATTTAATCAACCATGTCAAACGATAAATATAAAAAGATGCCAAGTGTGTATACATTGTTGTTAAGGGCTGTTGCAAAAGAGCCATATCTGTTGAGTAGTTTTTATGAAAACCGTATTGGTGCTCGTATAGAATAGTGTTTATTCAACATTCTCTTATACACCAATTTTTCTCGAATTTTAGAAAAACATGGTAGTAAAGATATTGGGTGATAATTTGTAAAATATCTTGGATCCCCAGATTTATAGAGGGGAATAACTTTGGCAATTTTCAAATCTTCACATTTTCAACATCTTTACCATTTACAGTGGCTTGCGAAAGTATTCAACCTCCTTGGCATTTTTCCTATTTTGTTGCCTTACAACCTGGAATTAAAATGGTTTTTTTTGGGGGAGGGGAAATTGTATCATTTGATTTACACAACATGCCGACCACTTTGAAGTAACTTCATAACTATTCACACCCCCAAGGTCAATACTTTCTGGAGCCACCTTTTGCAGCATTACAGCTGCAAGTCTCTTGGGGTATGTCTCTATAAGCTTGTCACATCTAGCCACTGGGATGTTTGCCCATTCTTCAAGGCAAAACTGCTCCAGCTCCTTCAAGTTGGATGGGCCCGCTGGTGTACAGCAATCTTTAAGTCATATCACATATTCTCAATTGAATTGAGGTCTGGGCTTTTTAAATGTTTCCCCTTAATCCACTCACGTGTTGCTTTAGCAGTATGCTTAGGGTCATTGTCCTGCTGGAAGGTGAACCTCTGTCTAAGTCTCAAATCTCTGGAAGACTGAAACGGGTTTCCATCAAAAGTGTCCCTGTATTTAGCACATTCATCATTCCTTCAATTCTGACCAGTTTCCCAGTCCCTGCCGATGGGGGAAAACATCCCCACAGCATGATGCTGCCAACACTATGCTTCACTGTGGGATGGTGTTAGGTGTTGGGTTAGCGCCAGACATAGCGTTTTCCTTGATGACCAAAAAGCTCGATTTTAGTCTCATCTAACCAGAGTACCTTCTTCCATAAGCTTATTTTTTTCTTTCAGCAATGGATTTTTTTCTGTCCACTCTTCCGTAAAGCCCAGCTCTGTGGAGTGTACGGCTTAAAGTGGTCCTATGGACAGATACTCCAATCTCCTCTGTGGAGCTTTGCAGCTCCTTCATGGTTATATTTGGTCTCTTTGTTGCCTCTGATTATTGCCCTCCTTGCCTGGTCTATAAGTTTTGGTGGGTGGCCCTCTCTTGGCAATATTCTTTCAATTTTTTTTAATAATGAATGTAATGGTGCTCCATGGGATGTTCAAAGTTTTGGATATTTTTTTGATATTGTTCTTCTCCACAACGTTGTCCCTGACCTGTTTGGAGAGCTCCTTGGGCTTCATGGTGTCTTGCTTGGTGGTGCCCCTTGCTTAGTGGTGTTGCAGACTCTGGGACCTTTCAGAACAGGTGTATATGTATATTAACCCATATATACTGAGATCATGTCACACTTAGATTGCACACAGGTGGACTTTATTTACTAATTATGTGACTTCTGAAGGTAATTGGTTGCACCAGATCATATTTAGGGGCTTCACAGAGAAGGGGGTGAATACATACGCACGCACCACTTTTCCATGTTCTATTTTGTTCATTTCACCTCACCAACTTGGACTATTTTGTGTATGTCCAATTGCGCCACCTCAAAAGCTAGGTAATGAGGCGACGCAAGCGGGACACTTAAGGCTGATAAGTACGTTTCAAACATCCTCATGTGCTACACTTGTTGCTTGGCAACATTCTGTCCATACACACTGCATATAAACAAATTATTAGTTGGGTTGTTACTGCAAAATATATGCCTTCCAGTCTCCACTTAGTTTTAGGATCAGCATCAAAACGTTTTCCTTCTTGAAACTTAGTTATACAAAAAGTCAACATGTGGTAATCAGTAGGACATTGTGAGCTACATTTTCAAAGTATTGTAGCAGCAGTTTAGCTGAGATGAAGGAGCTGTGTTGTCAATGGATACTTTGCTGGTGAATTATTTTGTGGTGAGAGATATTTGGATTTAAGTGACACTAACAATGGGATAAGTTGAATGGTAGGTCAGGGGTCTGAACATGGTGCCATACACAGGCTTCTTTCACAGAGCTTTCTCTCTCCCTGCACAGGCCCCTCTCGCTCTATCTCTCCTTCCTATTTCTCCTAGTGCCACCCCACTATCTGTTTCCGTCTCATCTACCACACTCCCTCCCTCTCTCTCTCTCTCCATGTCCTGACAAAGGACACATTTACCAGGATGTTCTGGTGCCCTTTAGTCAGCGATGTTGTTTGAACTGTGGTGAGTATGCCAGCCACAGCCCACAGGGCAGGGTGGGGCTGGAGACTCAGAGGTGGAGTGGTTTAGGATACACAGTGGGACAGGGAGTGGAACTGTCTTAGGGCACACACTGGGACAGGGAGTGGAACTGTCTTAGGGCACACACTGGGACAGGGACTGGAAGTGTCTTAGGACACACAGTGGGACAGGGAGTGGAACTGTCTTAGGACACACTGGGACAGGGAGTGGAACTGTCTTAGGACACACTGGGACAGGGAGTGGAAGTGTCTTAGGACACACAGTGGGACAGGGAGTGGAAGTGTCTTAGGACACACAGTGGGACAGGGAGTGGAAGTGTCTTAGAACACACAGTGGGACAGGGAGTGGAACTGTCTTAGGACACACTGGGACAGGGAGTGGAAGTGTCTTAGGGCACACACTGGGACAGGGAGTGGAAGTGTCTTAGGACACACACTGGGACAGGGAGTGGAAGTGTCTTAGGACACAAACTGGGACAGGGAGTGGAAGTGTCTTAGGACACACACTGGGACAGGGAGTGGAAGTGTCTTAGGACACACACTGGGACAGGGAGTGGAAGTGTCTTAGGACACACACTGGGACAGGGAGTGGAAGTGTCTTAGGACACACACTGGGACAGGGAGTGGAAGTGTCTTAGGGCACACTGGGACAGGGAGTGGAAGTGTCTTAGGACACACTGGGACAGGGAGTGGAAGTGTCTTAGGGCACACACTGGGACAGGGAGTGGAAGTGTCTTAGGACACACTGGGACAGGGAGTGGAAGTGTCTTAGGACACACACTGGGACAGGGAGTGGAAGTGTCTTAGGACACACACTGGGACAGGGAGTGGAAGTGTCTTAGGACACACACTGGGACAGGGAGTGGAAGTGTCTTAGGACACACACTGGGACAGGGAGTAGAAGTGTCTTAGGACACACACTGGGACAGGGAGTGGAAGTGTCTTAGGACACACACTGGGACAGGGAGTGGAAGTGTCTTAGGACACACACTGGGACAGGGAGTGGAAGTGTCTTAGGACACACACTGGGACAGGGAGTGGAAGTGTCTTAGGACACACACTGGAACAGGGAGTGGAAGTGTCTTAGGACACACACTGGGACAGGGAGTGGAAGTGTCTTAGGACACACACTGGGACAGGGAGTGGAAGTGTCTTAGGACACACACTGGGACAGGGAGTGGAAGTGTCTTAGGACACACACTGGGACAGGGAGTGGAAGTGTCTTAGGACACACACTGGGACAGGGAGTGGAAGTGTCTTAGGGCACACACTGGGACAGGGAGTGGAAGTGTCTTAGGGCACACACTGGAACAGGGAGTGGAAGTGTCTTAGGACACACACTGGGACAGGGAGTGGAAGTGTCTTAGGACACACACTGGGACAGGGAGTGGAAGTGTCTTAGGACACACACTG
The DNA here is from genome assembly GCF_002021735.2 of Oncorhynchus kisutch. Classification (NCBI taxonomy): domain Eukaryota; kingdom Metazoa; phylum Chordata; class Actinopteri; order Salmoniformes; family Salmonidae; genus Oncorhynchus; species Oncorhynchus kisutch. The sequence goes on along the minus strand of NW_022261983.1, from coordinate 3,029,748 downwards.
GGACAGGGAGTGGAAGTGTCTTAGGGCACACACTGGGACAGGGAGTGGAAGTGTCTTAGGGCACACACTGGGACAGGGAGTGGCAGTGTCTTAGGGCACACACTGGGACAGGGAGTGGAAGTGTCTTAGGACACACTGGGACAGGGAGTGGAAGTGTCTTAGGGCACACACTGGGACAGGGAGTGGAAGTGTCTTAGGACACACTGGGACAGGGAGTGGAAGTGTCTTAGGACACACACTGGGACAGGGAGTGGAAGTGTCTTAGGACACACACTGGGACAGGGAGTGGAAGTGTCTTAGGACACACACTGGGACAGGGAGTAGAAGTGTCTTAGGACACACACTGGGACAGGGAGTGGAAGTGTCTTAGGACACACACTGGGACAGGGAGTGGAAGTGTCTTAGGACACACACTGGGACAGGGAGTGGAAGTGTCTTAGGACACACACTGGGACAGGGAGTGGAAGTGTCTTAGGACACACACTGGGACAGGGAGTGGAAGTGTCTTAGGACACACACTGGGACAGGGAGTGGAAGTGTCTTAGGACACACACTGGGACAGGGAGTGGAAGTGTCTTAGGTCACACACTGGAACAGGGAGTGGAAGTGTCTTAGGACACACACTGGGACAGGGAGTGGAAGTGTCTTAGGACAGTGTTTAGCTATTGTAATCCAGGGGTTAATAACGAGTGGAGCTGGGCCTGTGTTTAGCTATTGAAATCCAGGGGTTAATAACGAGTGGAGCTGGGCCTGTGTTTAGCTATTGTAATCCAGGGGTTAATAATGAGTGGAGCTGGGCCTGTGTTTAGCTATTGTAATCCAGGGGTTAATAACGAGTGGAGCTGGGCCTGTGTTTAGCTATTGTGATCCAGGGGTTAATAATGAGTGGAGCTGGGCCTGTGTTTAGCTATTGTAATCCAGGGGTTAATAACGAGTGGAGCTGGGCCTGTGTTTAGCTATTGTAATCCAGGGGTTAATAACGAGTGGAGCTGGGCCTGTGTTTAGCTATTGTAATCCAGGGGTTAATAACGAGTGGAGCTGGGCCTGTGTTTAGCTATTGTAATCCAGGGGTTAATAATGAGTGGAGCTGGGCCTGTGTTTAGCTATTGTAATCCAGGGGTTAATAATGAGTGGAGCTGGGCCTGTGTTTAGCTATTGTAATCCAGGGGTTAATAATGAGTGGAGCTGGGCCTGTGTTTAGCTATTGTAATCCAGGGGTTAATAACGAGTGGAGCTGGGCCTGTGTTTAGCTATTGTGATCCAGGGGTTAATAATGAGTGGAGCTGGGCCTGTGTTTAGCTATTGTAATCCAGGGGTTAATAACGAGTGGAGCTGGGCCTGTGTTTAGCTATTGTAATCCAGGGGTTAATAACGAGTGGAGCTGGGCCTGTGTTTAGCTATTGTAATCCAGGGGTTAATAACGAGTGGAGCTGGGCCTGTGTTTAGCTATTGTAATCCAGGGGTTAATAATGAGTGGAGCTGGGCCTGTGTTTAGCTATTGTAATCCAGGGGTTAATAATGAGTGGAGCTGGGCCTGTGTTTAGCTATTGTAATCCAGGGGTTAATAATGAGTGGAGCTGGGCCTGTGTTTAGCTATTGTAATCCAGGGGTTAATAACGAGTGGAGCTGGGCCTGTGTTTAGCTATTGTAATCCAGGGGTTAATAATGAGTGGAGCTGGGCCCGTGTTTAGCTATTGTAATCCAGGGGTTAATAATGAGTGGAGCTGGGCCCGTGTTTAGCTATTGTAATCCAGGGGTTAATAATGAGTGGAGCTGGGCCTGTGTTTAGCTATTGTAATCCAGGGGTTAATAACGAGTGGAGCTGGGCCTGTGTTTAGCTATTGTAATCCAGGGGTTAATAATGAGTGGAGCTGGGCCCGTGTTTAGCTATTGTAATCCAGGGGTTAATAATGAGTGGAGCTGGGCCCGTGTTTAGCTATTGTAATCCAGGGGTTAATAATGAGTGGAGCTGGGCCTGGCTCATATGACACAGTGTTTGTGTTTATTTGTATTTCACAGCAGTTTATGTATTCATAACATGTGAATACAACATTCATGAAATGTATAAGTCTGTGTACTAATTGTTGGTATATTGAGACATTTAGTCACATGTATTATCTTGGAACATGTAATGATGTTGAAATGAAATGCATTTGACTGTTCATGTGTAGTCATGTGATTATGACTAATCTTCATTATACAATGTTCAACAGTAAGTGAACAAAGCTTGCTTCATGTCAAACCATACAGAAACGCCTGGGTTGGGTTTGTTTGATCAATGATCAGTCACATACTGTCACAACAGCACTGTCCTCTCTGGGTATTTCTCTCAGAGCAGAGGCATCACTACCTGCTGTAAACAAACACAGTAGAATAATATGGAAATCCTGGATGAGTAGTGTATAGTTCGTTCATCATTCGTTCAGTCCCACACTAAAGCTCTCTTCCTGTGTAGTGTATCACTACTGTATTTAATGCACTGAACCACTCAACCTCTGCCCTCTCTCCCCTGCCATTGTGTCCCAGTATGGAACATTCTGTCTATTGTTTTGTATTATTAAACTACTCTGTTGTGTTGTTTGATCAGAGCTTTCTGACCACGTCTCTCTGCGAGCTCTGTGGGACAGACAGCCTATAGCCTGGGGTGACATGGAATGGAAAATCTCTCTCCAGACAGACAGTCAAAGCTTTCCTCAGATGAACATCATATAGCCTACTGTGTAGTCTGACATACAGAGTAGGAGGTGGTCTAGTCACAGGGCTCACACACTCCTCCATGGGTTAGTAGCTACTCAGATATAGACATGATGGTTTCAGGAGATACACATGGGATTAACAAAGGAATCTCTTACTTCCTGCTGATTTATATGCTTTGATTATATTGAGTTTGATGTACAGTACCAGTCAACAGTTTGGACACACCTACTCATTCAAGGATTTTTCTTTATTTTTACTACTTTCTACATTGTAGAATAATAGTGAAGACATCAAAACTATGAAATGACAAGTATGGACTCATGTAGTAATGAAAAAAGTGTTAAACAAATGTATTTTTCTGTTCACCTACTCTGTGTCTCACAAAGACATGGCAGTTGGAACCAAAAATCTCAAATTTGGACTCATCAGACCAAAAGGACAGATTTCCACCGGTCTTATGTCCATTACTCGTGTTTCTTGGCCCAAGCAAGTTTCTTCTTCTTATTGGTGTCCTTTAGTAGTGGTTTCTTTACAGCAATCCGACCATGGAGGCCTGATTCACACAGTCTCCTCTGAACAGTTGATGTGGAGATGTCTGTTACTTGAACTCTGTAAAGCATTTATTTGGGCTGCAATCTGAGGTGCAGTTAATTCTAATGAACGTATCCTCTGCAGCAGAGAACTCTGGGTCTTCATTTCCTGTGGCGGTCCACATGAGAGCCAGTTTCATCATAGCGCTTGATGGTTTTTGCGGCTGCACTTGAAGAAACCTTCAAAGTTCTTGAAATATTCCAGATTGACTGACCTTCATGTCTTAACATAAAATGGACTTGGTCTTTTACCAAATAGGGCTATTTTCTGTATACCACCCCTACCTTGTCACAATTGATTGGATCAAACACATTAAGAAGGAAAGAAATTCCACAAATTAACTTTTAAGAAGGCACACCTGTTCATTGAAATGCTGAATGAGAGAATGCCAACAGTGTGTAAAGCTGTGATCAAGGCAAAGGGTGGCTACTTTGAAGAATATCAAATATCAAATATATTTGTATTTGTTTAACACTTTTTTTGGTTACTACATGATTCCATGTAGGTTATTTCACAGTTTTGACGTTTTCACTATTATTCTACAATGTAGAAAATAGTAGAAAATAAAGCAAAAACCCATGAATGAGAACCCATGAATGAGTCGGTGTCCAGTTTTGACTGCTACTGTAGGTTTCTCTGTGTAAGATGAGTCACTTGATTTAAGGTGTTACGATCGAGGCATCAGTAAAACAACGTCCTTTCATCTGTTTATTAGCAGCACGTAATGATAATCACTCAGAAGTGTCATGTGGGTGGATCCTTATTAAGGAAAGGAAAAGGGGATGACATCTGGTCAGTTGTACAACTGAATGCCTTCAACTGAAATGTGTCTTCCACATTTAACCCAACACATTCTGAATCAGAGAGGTGCGAGGGGGCTGCCTTAATCAACATCCACGTCTTCGGCACCCGGGGTACAGTGTGTTAACTGCCTTGCTCAGGTGCAGAACGACAGATGTTTACCTTGTCAGCTCGGGGATTCGATCCAGCCACCTTTCAGTTACTGGCCCAACGCTCTAACCACTAGGCTACCTGCATGAATTGGGTTACGATTTCCAGTTGCTTTATGGTGTTATTACGTTTTAATCCATTTTTGATTGGCTGTTGAGTTTTATTTTATTTTATTTCACCTTTATTTAACCAGGTAGGCTAGTTGAGAACAAGTTCTCATTTGCAACTGCGACCTGGCCAAGATAAAGCATAGCAGTGTGAGCATACAACAAAGAGTTACACATGGAGTAAACAATTAACAAGTCAATAACACAGTAGAAAACGAAGGGGGGGTCTATATACAATGTGTGCAAAAGGCATGAGGAGGTAGGCAAATAATTACAATTTTGCAGATTAACACTGGAGTGATAAATGATCAGATGGTCATGTACAGGTAGAGATATTGGTGTGCAGAAGAGCAGAGAAGTAAATAAATAAAAACAGTACGGGGATGAGGTAGGTGAAAAGGGTGGGCTATTTACCAATAGACTATGTACAGCTGCAGCGATCGGTTAGCTGCTCAGATAGCTGATGTTTGAAGTTGGTGAGGGAGATGAAAGTCTCCAACTTCAGCGATTTTTGCAATTCGTTCCAGTCACAGGCAGCAGAGTACTGGAACATGTAAAGAGTGATATTGTTTTTGGTTCCCTGCAGTTAGAGCTGTTTTTGATTATCTAACTGCAGGTGGTAACGACACACTGTTTCCTCAACGTTAGCAAATATTAATAAGGTCCATTTTAGTTTACAACTGAATTAAAGCCATCCTGGGTTGTGTTCAGTAGGGAGAAAACGTGTTGAAATGAACTGAACCGCAGGAGATACAAACTGAGCTTGTCCAATAACGACATAGATTTCCATTTGCAACACATTTCTTCGGTGTGCTCTACTCTGAACATGATAAATGAGTGTGACAGTGTCTCACAAATAAATCACTGTTCTGTCGGCGTTGTCAACATTGTTTCCATTCCCCACCTTTTTGTCAGTTCAGCACTTGTCAGAGGGATGTTTACTGTATGTCTTTTCTCTTTCATGAAGGAAAGCAACCATTTGAGACTATGTACATCGTACGGACTACCTGTTTCCACCATATTCCTTCCACCAGTCCATATCTAATGGTGCTTCAGGAGAAGGGTAGATAATACAGTGGGGCAAAAAGTATTTAGTCAGCCACCAATTGTGCAAGTTCTCCCACTTAAAAAGATGAGGCCTGTAATTTTCATCATAGGTACACTTCAACTATGACAGACAAAATGAGGGGGAAAAATCCTGAAAATCACATTGTAGGATTTTTTTGTAATTTATTTGCAAATTATGGTGGAAATAAGTATTTGGTCACCTACAAACAAGCAAGATTTCTGGCTCACACAGACCTGGAGCTACTTCTTAAATTTTTCCCTCATTTTGTCTGTCATAGTTGAAAATTACAGGCCTCATCTTTTTAAGTGGGAGAACTTGCACAATTGGTGGCTGACTAAATACTTTTTTTTGCCCCACTGTATGTCAAATAGTGCACACTTCAGGAGAAGGGTAGATAATATGTCAAATAGTGCACACTTCAGGAGAAGGGTAGATAATATGTCATAGTGCACACTTCAGCAGCAGAGTAGATATGTCAAATAGTGCACACTTCAGGAGAAGGGTAGATAATATGTCAAATAGTGCACACTTCAGGAGAAGAGTAGATATGTCAAATAGTGCACACTTCAGGAGAAGAGTAGATATGTCAAATAGTGCACACTTCAGGAGAAGAGTAGATATGTCAAATAGTGCACACTTCAGGAGAAGGGTAGATATGTCAAATGGTGCACACTTCAGGAGAAGCGTAGAGAATCTGACCAAAACCCTAATCTTGTTTTCCCCCACGAGCCAAGCAGCCAATCAGTGCATGTCTCTCTCTCGCCACAGGCGTTGTGCTGATGGAGATATCCGAGGTCCACAGGAAAGTTCACCTTGAGCTAGAGGAGAATGTGAGTACTGTGCGCGTGTGTGTTCTGCAATGTGTGTGTGTGTGTGTGTGTGGGTTCTGCAAGGTGTGTGTGTGTGGGGGGGTTCTGCAAGGTGTGTGTGTGTGTGTGTACATGAGTGTTTGCGTCATCTATTGTTTAATTCCCTGCATGACTTGCCTCGCCCAGTGTGCCCTCTCTCTCTCTCTCTCCCTCTCTATTTTTCTCTCTCTGCTGCTTAACACAATGTACCGTTTTTAATTCCTCTCAAACACAAATCTCTCTTTCTCTTTCCCTCTTCAACTCTCTCCATTAGTAATCACATGATGGTGTTTCTCTCTATGTAACATCAAGGGACAGAAAAAGCAAAGATGAAGAGAAGAAAACAAAAAGAAGCTAGAGGAAAGGTTGCACCTGTTTGGTTATTGTGTACAGCCTGTTTATAGGACGGGAGCAGGTCTGAACATGCCCTGTGACGGGGCCTCTGGGAACTGTTGTTGATGACAGTCACACTTGTCAAGGCCTGTAGTTATGGTTGGCATACAATTACTTATTCTACAAGCTATAAAAAATGTTTATCCTCATAAGTATACAAGGTTAGGGAGACACTTAATTCATGTAATCAATTACTTGTAATCTGATTACGAAGAATACTGTAACTGTAATCAATTACATTACCAGCAAAATATACTGTAGTCAGATTACAGATACTTTTGAAAAACTAGATGATTACTTCTTGTATTAACTTTTAAATTCAGAAAGCATGTTTGTGAAAAAAACATTATGGCACCTTTCTGTTCTCTCAATGACATTCAATTCAGCAGGAGGGAGTTTGTTTGTTCCACCTCAGAGACCACTATGATGATAATCCAGAAGCGTTTGATGGATCCTTTTTGTCTTCTTCTAATGCCTCTTAAGGGGAAAGTAATCCAAAAGTAACTAATCAGATTACTTTACTGAGTTTGGGCCATCCAAAAGTTACGTTAATGATTACAATCATGGACTGGTAACTAGTAACTGTAATTACATTTAGAAAGTAACCTACCTTACCCTGTACGTATGCATGTTGAGGAACCTTCTCATCTGAGAAGGTAGAAGTTGGAAGCATGTAAACTTGTCTGTGCTGTCATCAGGTCATGAATACGTTCTAGATATGAGCTCCTGTTGGAGGAACAAAAACCTCTGGGGTGTGTTGACACTACTGTTGTCATGCATGTCAACTGGTATATTGGTTCTAAACCTGCCTAACTGTGGAGGGAGCCCATGGTTAAGGGTTAACCAGGGGGAGAGGTAGAGCATTTTGTCACTGTTTGTATGTTTCCGACTCTTACCACAGATCTATGATCAGATTCCCCAAATCTTATCCCTAACCATTAGGGGGAGGGTCCAGCCTGCCCACTCAGCACCCATGTGGTAGAGGCAGCAGCACCCCTTGGCAGTGACACCCCTGTCATTCAAACCCTGTTCCCTTCTCTGTTAACTACACTGGCACACTGGTTCATGAGACAACCAAGCTACTTTTCCCTATGGTTATATCCATACAAATATAATTACTAGAACAGGGCTCCCCATTCAAGTCAATGTTCCATGATGGGTCAGCCATATTGAGTGTACCCATGAGAGAGGATGCAGTCAAATTGCCATGATCTGAGGGGCTTTTTCCCATTTTTAGTAATTATATCTGCCTGGTTCTATCCCCAGAAGTCACTGTTGTTCTCTTCCCTAGCTCCACTCTGTATCGGAGAGCAGCTTTAGTTGAGTCAAAGTGTGAGTCACAATATGAATTCCTTCATTCCATTAAAGAGTTGGAGATTGGAGGAGGCGTTGTCATGCATGACGTGTCTATGGAAGGCAGAGCAGTTTAACTAAAGGAGGGATCATTAACTACATCCAGCCGCGGGCAGATTTTTACAGAATTACAAATCATTTGAGGACTGCAAATTGACCCAAGAAGCCCAAACAGATATAATATTGGACTAAAACATCATCATTTCAAACCTCGCTTACATTTGTATAGGATCACGTGGCTATTATGCGAGGGACTACTTGGGAACAGATTTCACAAATTAAAATCACTTGGAGCTGATTTATATTTAAATATTTTTGCTCAGAAAACTTGGCGGGCCAAATAAAATCAACCGCGGGCCAAATTCGGCCCACGGGCCACCAGTTGTGAAACCCTGCACTAAAGCACCTAGAGATTTGAAGCAGCAGCTAACAGGGTTGTTGTTTGAGAGGACTGAGGAGACGTGGGTTGCAGGGACAGTCTCTAATTCTTTGTGAGAGGACGTGGGGTTTTCGTTGACCGAATGGCACCAGTGGGCGTCGGTTTGCCACCACAAGGCTTCGGTGATGTAAGAGATGCCTGCACTCCTCCTCATACTGATTAGAGCGGGAGAGAGAGGGATATAGGGAGAGAGAGAGGAGGGCATCCCTGCTTTACTTTTCGGCTATGACTCACTCATATAGCCTTGATTCTTTTCTCTTTCTTGCACACAGGTACACAGCCGTGCACACACACACAAACACCTTTGCTTACACAACTCAAGGATGGCTCTCAAATCCCTCCCAACATTATTTTTATTGTTTTCCACTGACACACCTCCATCACTCCATCATAACAGTCCCTTTCTCCCTTCACCGTCTCTCCCCCTCTCATCCCCCTTTCCCCTCACCTGCAGTTTAAGAGGTTTCACAGCGAGATAATAGCTGAATTGGAGAGGAAGACAGACATGGATGTAAAATACATGACAGTAAGTACTGTACTGTATGAATGTGTGTGCTTATGTGATTCTATGGAAACGGTCTTCCCTCCTGCTCATGGGAATATCACTGAGAACTGCCCCCCATGCCTCATCCCTGGAACTATAATCCTGTCTACAGCCTACCTACATCACAGTGACCACATACTCCTGTCTACTGCCTACCTACACCACAGAATACTGTCTACTTCCTACCTACATCACAGTGACCACATACTCCTGTCTACTGCCTACCTACACCACAGAATACTGTCTACCTCCTACCTACATCACAGTGACCACATTCTACTGCCTACCTACACCACAGAATACTGTCTACTGCCTACCTACATCAGTGACCACAGAATACTGTCTACTGCCTACCTACATCAGTGACCACAGAATCCTGTCTACTTCCTACCTCCATCACAATGACTACATAATCCTGTCTACTGCCTACCTTACATCACAATGACTACAGAATCCTGTCTACTTCCTGCCTACATCACAATGACTACAGAATACTGTCTACTGCCTACCTACACCACAGAATACTGTCTACTGCCTACCTACATCAGTGACCACAGAATCCTGTCTACTTCCTACCTACATCACAATGACTACAGAATCCTGTCTACTGCCTACCTACATCAGTGACCACAGAATCCTGTCTACTGCCTACCTTACATCACAGTGACCACAGAATCATGTCTACTGCCTACCTTACATCACAATGACTACAAAATCCTGTCTACTGCCTACCTACACCACAGAATCTTGTCTACTGCCTACCTACACCACAGTGACCACAGAATCCTATCTACTGCCTACCTACACCACAGTGACCACGGAATCCTGTCTACTGCCTACCTACACCACAGTGACCACAGAATCCTGTCTACTGCCTACCTACACCACAGTGACCACATACTCCTGTCTACTGCCTACCTACATCTGTGACCACAGAATCCTGTCTACTGCCTACCTACATCACAGTGACCACAGAATCCTGTCTACTGCCTACCTACATCACAGTGACCACAGAATCCTGTCTACTGCCTACCTACATCACAGTGACCACAGAATCCTTTATACTGCCTACCTACATCAGTGACCACAGAATACTGTCTACTGCCTACCTACATCAGTGACCACAGAATCCTGTCTACTTCCTACCTACATCACAATGACTACAGAATCCTGTCTACTGCCTACCTTCATCAGTGACCACAGAATCCTGTCTACTGCCTACCTTACATCAGTGACCACAGAATCATGTCTACTGCCTACCTACATCACAATGACTACAGAATCCTGTCTACTGCCTACCTACATCACAATGACTACAGAATCCTGTATACTGCCTACCTACATCACAATGACTACAGAATCCTGTATACTGCCTACCTACATCAGTGACCACAGAATCCTGTCTACTGCCTACCTTACATCAGTGACCACAGAATCCTGTCTACTTCCTACCTACATCACAATGACTACAGAATCCTGTCTACTTCCTACCTACATCACAATGACTACAGAATCCTGTCTACTGCCTACCTTACATCACAGTGACCACATAATCCTGTCTACTGCCTACCTTACATCACAATGACTACAGAATCCTGTCTACTTCCTACCTACATCACAATGACTACAGAATACTGTCTACTGCCTACCTACACCACAGAATACTGTCTACTGCCTACCTACATCAGTGACCACAGAATACTGTCTACCGCCTACCTACATCAGTGACCACAGAATCCTGCCTACTTCCTACCTACATCACAATGACTACAGAATCCTGTCTACTGCCTACCTACACCACAGAATCTTGTCTACTGCCTACCTACACCACAGTGACCACAGAATCCTATCTACTGCCTACCTACACCACAGTGACCACAGAATCCTGTCTACTGCCTACCTACATCACAGTGACCACAGAATCCTGTCTACTGCCTACCTACATCACAGTGACCACAGAATCCTGTCTACTGCCTACCTACATCACAGTGACCACAGAATCCTTTCTACTGCCTACCTACATCAGTGACCACAGAATCCTGTCTACTTCCTACCTACATCACAATGACTACAGAATCCTGTCTACTGCCTACCTACATCAGTGACCACAGAATCCTGTCTACTGCCTACCTTACATCAGTGACCACAGAATCATGTCTACTGCCTACCTACATCACAATGACTACAGAATCCTGTCTACTGCCTACCTACATCACAATGACTACAGAATCCTGTATACTGCCTACCTACATCACAATGACTACAGAATCCTGTATACTGCCTACCTACATCACAGTGACCACATAATCCTGTCTACTGCCTACCTTACATCAGTGACCACAGAATCCTGTCTACTTCCTACCTACATCACAATGACTACAGAATCCTGTCTACTTCCTACCTACATCACAATGACTACAGAATCCTGTCTACTGCCTACCTTACATCACAGTGACCACATAATCCTGTCTACTGCCTACCTTACATCACAATGACTACAGAATCCTGTCTACTTCCTACCTACATCACAATGGCTACAGAATCCTGTCTACTGCCTACCTACACCACAGAATCTTGTCTACTGCCTACCTTACATCAGTGACCACAGAATCCTGTCTACTGCCTACCTTACATCAGTGACCACAGAATCCTGTCTACTTCCTACCTACATCACAATGACTACAGAATCCTGTCTACTTCCTACCTACATCACAATGACTACAGAATCCTGTCTACTGCCTACCTTACATCACAGTGACCACATAATCCTGTCTACTGCCTACCTTACATCACAATGACTACAGAATCCTGTCTACTTCCTACCTACATCACAGTGACCACAGAATCCTGTCTACTGCCTACCTACACCACAGTGACCACATAATCCTGTCTACTGCCTACCTACATCACAGTGACCACAGAATCCTTTCTACTGCCTACCTACATCACAGTGACCACAGAATCCTGTCTACTGCCTACCTTACGTCACAGTGGCCACAGAATCCTTTCTACTGCCTACCTACATCACAGTGACCACAGAATCCTGTCTACTGCCTACCTTACATCACAATGACTACAGAATCCTGTCTACTGCCTACCTACATCACAATGACTACAGAATCCTGTCTACTGCCTACCTACATCAGTGACTACAGAATCCTGTCTACTGCCTACCTACATCACAATGACTACAGAATCCTGTCTACTGCCTACCTACATCAGTGACTACAGAATCCTGTCTACTGCCTACCTACATCACAGTGACCACAGTGAACATACTGTCTGCATCCCAAATGACACCCAATTCCCTTTATGGGGCACTACTTTTCACCAGGTCCCAAAAGTAGTACGTTTACTTTGAAGGGAATAGGATAAACATGCAACAATGACTTATGCCGTTCAGAGCCGTGGTTGAGTGGTAACGCTCACAGCATATAGCACATGTACATCTCTCCCCAGCAGAGACCGGGGTTTAATCCCTGTGTCCACCCTTTCTACTAATGCCTATAATCAAACATAGCATTTAAGGCTAATTACCATTGAATCAATGAAACTAAAAACGAAGGATTTTAATACTTAGTGACATTACATGTAATGATATTACTGAAAGGTTTTTTCCCGAAAAGGAAAATCTACTTGTACTGTCTAGAGATGGTTCCAGGTGTTCATGGGTGCTCCCCCCACCTCCCCTCTCCCTCCCACCCATCCAGGCCACCTTTAAGAGGTACCAGACAGAGCACAAGATGAAGCAGGACTCTCTGGAGAGGTCGCAGTCTGACCTGAAGAAACTCAGGAGGAAGAGCCAGGGCAAGAACACCAACAAGTACGAAAACAAGGAGAGTGAGGTGAGGTCTGCCCCACACATTTTAGTAATTTAAGAACAGTTAGGGTTAAGTTCTTTGCTCAAGGGCCCATTGCCAGATTTTTCACTTAGTCAGCTTGGTGATTTGAACCAGAGACTTTTCAGTTACTGGCCCAATGCTGTTAACCACTAGGCTACCTGCCGCCCTCATACACACACCTGTACATACACACTCACACTCTCGCTCTCAATCTCACACACACACCTTTGACATATGAGACAGTGTCGATCATACCCAATGTAACATTATCCAAGTCTCCAGACAATGCCCTCATGCATGAGTATGCTGTGTGTGTTATGTGTTTGGTGTTCTGGATAGTTCCATTAATACACCTCTCTGTACTGTGCCTCCTCCCTCCCCCACCAACACACACGCATGTTGTTATACTGGAAGATCCAGTCGGTGCCTCCTACACACACACACACTCACACACACACTCTGCTTCACACTGAGACAAAGAAAGATACACCTCTTTAGTCCAGTAGTGTGTATTCATGGATACCAAAAGGCTTCCCACAAAAATGTAAAAAAAAAAAATGTAAAAAACATTAAATAATGTATGTTTCGTCTTTCTGTGCTTTCCTCATTTTCGTAGCATCCGAGTAAGCAAAACAGCTCCCCTCTGCCTCTGTATGTGTAGGCCATCTATCTGATGCTGTCTGGTCATAAAGAGTATGACATTGTTGCCGTAGCATTGAATGTAAGGGAAGCCAGCGAGCATTTGGCCTCCCTTGATAAAAAAAGTATAAAATAATAGCCAATCAGCATTGAGCTAAACTGAGTGAGCTCAACTGTGAATAGTCCTGGCGCACAACAAAAAAAGTGTCAAGGGAAGCCCGTTTTGATTTGGCTTTACTCCTATCGCAGAGAAATATGTAAAATCGATTAAAAACATCTTGAATTGTTGCACCTTGTTGTGCAGTTGTCCTTCGGTGGCAAGCTAGCTAAAATTGTCCCTTTCCTAAATTAGCCATGGATGGAGATAAGGATTTGGACTTGTGGTTTTACTTAATTCTTCGTACTGGCCAATGCTTACAACTACAATTCTGATCCGACCATAACATGCATTGTGCCCCTGGACTGAGAGATGGACATTCAATATGTAGCTAGCTAGATGTAGAAGGCTAAGAAGGTTAACTAGCTAACGTTGCCCATGAAAGGAAGTTAGTCTAGCGAGCAAGCATTTTAGCCAGGTAGCCTAGGACATCAAAAACTAAGAGCGTGTACTGTATGACAGAGTCATAGACCGTTTCGTGAACATGAAAGAGAGGAGGATGGCATTGGTGTTTCTCTGCAAGTAGGGTGAGTCAACATGTTTTTCTACTTGCACGAACACACACAAATCAGAACCATAGACATATTGGTTCATATTTAGCTCACGTTGATTGGATTAAATTGTTTTTGGTATCTTTTAGTTGTCACTGTATTAGACTAAGCAGAGGTGATTTGATGGTGTTGAAATGGTGCTGGAATAGTGGAGAAATATCCTGTTTTCTTTTTGTCCAAAAATGTCAGAAACAATAACTTTCTTGACCAATATGTAGGTAATGTAGCTGTTTGTTACATGCAATATGCTTTGTGGACTTCACCAGACAGAGGTTGCTCTCTGGTTTTGTGATGAAAGAAAAGGTGTGGTTGAATTTATTCTGCCACTGTGTCTTCTTATAGTCTCGGCCTGTAGATCAGTGTCAAGGCACATGAACTAACAGGTTATAGAGCAAACAACACAATTATCACAACACATATGTTGTAATATGGCATTTTCTTCTGGCTTGGATTCCGCAGTGATTTTGTCCACGCACCGCTACTGCTTTAGTCACAACTCTGACAGTCTGCTGTCGAATAGGACGAGAAAGCCCCAAATTATGAACAGTCATTAATATACATTCTGAGGTAAAGTTGAAGTACTGTTTAACCCCCTAGAGTTGATTGACGCACCGGTGCTTCAATCTATCCTAAATAACAAAAGAAAAACATAGAAGTCTGTCAGTTTAAGCTAGAGATATTTTGCATTGGATGCATCTCAATCCACCGCCTCCTCCAGTGACGCACTTCCACATCTACGGTGAAAGGTGGCTGAGCTAGAGTGGTGTTTGTCAGACCACAAGTCATCCCACAAACACCATGGTGTTCTCCGTTTTGCTCTATGACCCCCATAAGTAGGAGACTCGTCTGAAGTTGGTACCGTCGATGTGCCAACTTCTGTTTCGTAGCGTCTGAACCGTTTTGGCTACAAACTAATGGGACCCAACTGTGGAAAGGAGAGGTTCTCATGAACATGGTGTTCACTGTTTTGCTGTATGCTGGGGTGGAGCGTCTGGAGCGCCCCAGAGTCTGGTGAGAGAGCCTGGTCCTAGTCTTTCTCAGCAGACTCTGGAGCGCTCCACACGCTAGCCTGGTCCTAGTCTTTCTCAGCAGACTCTGGGGCGCTCCACACGCTAGCCTGGTCCTAGTCTTTCTCAGCAGACTCTGGGGCACTCCACACGCTAGCCTGGTCCTAGTCTTTCTCAGCAGACTCTGGGGCACTCCACACGCTAGCCTGGTCCTAGTCTTTCTCAGCAGACTCTGGGGCGCTCCACATGCTAGCCTGGTCCTAGTCTTTCTCAGCAGACTCTGGGGCGCTCCACACGCTAGCCTGGTCCTAGTCTCTCTCATCAGACTCTGGGGCACTCCACACGCTAGCCTGGTCCTAGTCTTTCTCAGCAGACTCTGGGGCGCTCCACACGCTAGCCTGGTCCTAGTCTCTCTCATCAGACTCTGGGGCGCTCCACACACTAGCCTGGTCCTAGTCTTTCTCAGCAGACTCTGGGGCACTCCACACGCTAGCCTGGTCCTAGTCTTTCTCAGCAGACTCTGGGGCGCTCCACACGCTAGCCTGGTCCTAGTCTTTCTCATCAGACTCTGGGGCGCTCCACACGCTAGCCTGGTCCTAGTCTCTCTCAGCAGACTCTGGGGCGCTCCACACGCTAGCCTGGTCCTAGTCTCTCTCATCAGACTCTGGGGCGCTCCACACGCTAGCCTGGTCCTAGTCTCTCTCATCAGACTCTGGGGCGCTCCACACACTAGCCTGGTCCTAGTCTCTCTCATCAGACTCTGGGGTGCTCCACACGCTAGCCTGGTCCTAGTCTCTCTCATCAGACTCTGGGGCGCTCCACACACTAGCCTGGTCCTAGTCTCTCTCATCAGACTCTGGGGCTCTCCACACGCTAGCCTGGTCCTAGTCTCTCTCATCAGACTCTGGGGTGCTCCACACGCAAGCCTGGTCCTAGTCTCTCTCATCAGACTCTGGGGCTCTCCACACGCTAGCCTGGTCCTAGTCTCTCTCATCAGACTCTGGGGCGCTCCACACGCTAGCCTGGTCCTAGTCTCTCTCATCAGACCCTGGGGCGCTCCACATGCTAGCCTGGTCCTAGTCTCTCTCATCAGACTCTGGGGCGCTCCACACGCTAGCCTGGTCCTAGTCTCTCTCATCAGACTCTGGGGCATTCCACACGCTAGCCTGGTCCTAGTCTCTCTCATCAGACTCTGGGGCGCTCCACACACTAGCCTGGTCCTAGTCTCTCTCATCAGACTCTGGGGCTCTCCACACGCTAGCCTGGTCCTAGTCTCTCTCATCAGACTCTGGGGTGCTCCACACGCAAGCCTGGTCCTAGTCTCTCTCATCAGACTCTGGGGCTCTCCACACGCTAGCCTGGTCCTAGTCTCTCTCATCAGACTCTGGGTCGCTCCACACGCTAGCCTGGTCCTAGTCTCTCTCATCAGACCCTGGGGCGCTCCACATGCTAGCCTGGTCCTAGTCTCTCTCATCAGACTCTGGGGCGCTCCACACGCTAGCCTGGTCCTAGTCTCTCTCATCAGACTCTGGGGCATTCCACACGCTAGCCTGGTCCTAGTCTCTCTCACCAGGCTCTAGGGCGCTTCACCCCAGCTGGGGCACAGCGGCTGTGAGAAGAAACTAGCTTTTTCCCGTATTCACAAAGCACTCAGAGTCGGAGTGCTGATCTAGGATCAGGTCCCCCCTGTCCATATATAATCAGATTCATTATGATTTAAGACCGAAATTAGACCCTAGATTCCTACTATGAGACTCATTGTGAATATGGGCCCTGATCTTAGGTATGTGCTTTAACCTACTGAGGCATGTGCAGTACAGATACATGAAGTTGAAACGGCATGATAACAATATTCAGATGAGTTGTTTTACCTGCTGATCTGGGACCAGGCTACAGTAGGTCTGTGCAACAGTGACTTACAAATCTGTTATCTTAATTTGATCACTCTGTCACGGAGAATTTCCCTGCGCAGCAGGACATACAAATTGTAGTTTAATTGTATTTAAGGTTTAAAAAGGCTTCTAAAGTTTCCACTTTAACATTTCAGACTTGATTTGCCCTTACAAAAATGTGTCAACCCCTACAAAAATGTCCATCACTTATATTTCACATAATAATTCATATTACCTGTTGCTGTAGGATTATTTTCCTGCTGTGAGAAGCAGGGTCAAATTAAGAGATGGCTCATCTGTATAGATAAATATTGGTATTACAGATCTGGGACCAGGCTACAGTAGATCTAACATTGACTCTGAGAGTAGAACCCCAGAATCTGGTCCTGGACCAGCTCTAATATAACCGGACAACTGTCGACAGAGTCAGAGTCAGATCCCTGGTTTGGTCACAAGACTATCAACAGACTGCACCCAGGCTCAGAGACTTGCACGCACACCCACCCATGCTCCCACCCACACGCCCAGACAAGAAAAGGGCTGCATATAGCTCAGGTTAATGTATGTAGCCTTCCTAACAAAACACATCAGGTTTTTAACTTGGTCAACATAAATAATATTCATATTTTATTGACGAAACGCATTTAGATGCATCTGTAAATGATGGGCAAATGAACATTCATCTATATATATATATATATATATATATATATATATCGATGAATGTTCAGTCTATATTGTTGATAGTCTATATATATATATATTAATATATTAGGATCACCACTTTATTTTAAGAATATGAAATGTCAGAATAATAGTAGAATGAATTTATTTAAGCTTTTATTTCTTTCATCACATTCCTAGTGGGTCAGAAGTTTACCTACACTCAATTAGTATTTGGTAGTATTGCCTTTAAATGGTTTAACTTGGGTCAAATGTTTCGGGTAGCCTTCCCCAAGCTTCCCACAATAAGTTGGGTGAATTTTGGCAAATTCCTGTCGTGGAAATTTCCTGTATTACCAAATCATGAGAGAGCAAACCACACACAAGTCAGAGTTATCATAAAGTCCATCTTTAATTATATGAGCTTCACCATAGCCCTGTGACTCTCAGATCAATTCAGCGTCCATAAATGAATTCTCTGAGAGTGCTTACAAAATAGTCCTTAGTATCATGTATAGCCAAGACCCACCCATCAAAACTCACATGACGAATAACAGATCTTAGGAACATTACACAAAGAACCTTTTACCAGAAATAAGAGTATCCCATAATTTATAGCATTATCTATAAATTATTGTTCAGTTTGGTCTCCTAAACGAAGCTCTTATCTCGTTCTTGGTACCACTTAGGACCCAGACATTACCTCATCCAATGGCATATATCAATTGTCAATTTCTAGATACGCCCATAAAAATACAACCCCTCCTGGACAAGCTTACAGAGAGAAGTGACTGGCACACAGACATTGTGGAGCCACCTAACTGGTTCCCCATTAATCACACCATCCCTTCACATGGTTTAGGAATAGTTAGACACATTCACAGATGAGACTAACCTGACCTCTCCCCTCTCTGGGCCCAAGTAACTTTTCTCCCACATAAGCATACTTATGAAAATTAATAAAACATCTAATTTATAAATGTGACCTAAAGGATTCTGATTCTGCCACGACATTCCTCCTAACAGAGCTGGTGTAACTGAGTCAGGTTTGTAGGCCTCCTTACTCACACACGCTTTTTCAGTTCTGCCCACACATTTTCTATGGGATTGAGGTCAAGGCTTTGTGAAGGCCACTCCAATACCTTGACTTTGTTGTCCTTAAGCCATTTTGCCACAACTTTGGAAGTATGCTTGGGGCCATTGTCCATTTGGAAGACCCATTTGCGACCAAGCTTTAACTTCCTGACTGATGTCTTGAGATTTTGCTTCAATATATTCACATCATTTTACGTCCTCATGATGCTGTCTATTTTGTAAAGTGCACCAGTCCATCCTGCAGCAAAGCACCCCCAGGAAATGATGCTGCCACCCCTGTGCTTCATGGTTGGGATGGTGTTCTTCGGCTTGCAAGCCTCCCCCTTTTTTACTTCAAACATAACAATGGTCATTATGGCCAAACTGTTACATTTTTGTTTCATCAGACCAGAGAACATTTCTCAAAAGTACGATCTTTGTCCCCGTGTGCAGTTGCAAACCGTAGTCTGGCATTTTTATGGCGGTTTCAGAGCAGTGGCTTCTTCCTTGCTGAGCGGCCTTTATAGGACTCGTTTTA
Source organism: Oncorhynchus kisutch (assembly GCF_002021735.2). Classification (NCBI taxonomy): domain Eukaryota; kingdom Metazoa; phylum Chordata; class Actinopteri; order Salmoniformes; family Salmonidae; genus Oncorhynchus; species Oncorhynchus kisutch. The sequence continues at coordinate 3,010,393 of NW_022261983.1, read as the reverse complement.
CTGTGGATATAGATACTCTGGTACCCGTTTCCTCCAGCATCTTCACAAGGTCCTTTTGTTTTTGATCTGGGATTGATTTTCACTTTCCGCACCAAAGTACGTTCATCTCTAGGAGACAGAAAGCGTCTCCTTTCTGTGCGGTATGATGGCTGCATGGTCCCATGGTGTTTAAACTTGCTTACAATTGTTTGTACAGATGAACGTGGTACCTTCAGGCGTTTGGAAATTGCTCCCAAGGATGAACCAGACTTGTGGAGGTCTACAATTTTTTTCTGAGGTCTTGGCTGATTTCTTTTGATTTTCCCATGATGTCAAGCAAAGAGGCACTGAGTTTGAAGGTAGGCCTTGACATACATCCACAGGTACACCTCCAATTGACTCAAATTATGTCAATTAGCCTATCAGGAGCTTCTAAAGCCATGACATTATTTTCTGGAATTTTTCAAGCTGTTTAAAGGCACAGTCAACTTAGTGTATGTAAACTTCTGACCCACTGCAATTGTAATAGTGTATTATAAGTGAAAATAATTGTTGGACAAGAAATGTGTGGAGTGGTTGAAAAATGAGTTTTAATGACTCCAACCTAAGCGTATGTAAACTTCCGACTTCAACTGTGTGTGTTATCCAGACTGAGCAATAAAGAGAGAAATAAATAAATGTAATTATTAATCTGAGCAAACCAGAAACATGTCAGTATATATATTCAAACAATACTTTAGAACCATTTAAATATAATACATTGGAAGGTTATGCAGGACTTTGGTAGATGAAGGAATCAATCTATCCTTTCAGACTGTTAGAGTATTTATCTGGTCAATATGTCAGTGTATAATGTCTGTTTGTAACAGTGTGGTATACCTGAAAATGTGATTGTATTATAAGTTGTATTTGAATATTTAAGGTCTTTTGGGAGATTAGTCCAAATAAGAACTAAAATAGATCCTAATAAAATTCAATTACTCTCTCTCATTTCTCTCTCATTCCTCTCTCTCTGTTGGTCTCTCTCTCTCATTCCTCTCTCTCTGTTGGTCTCTCTCTCTCCATGTGGCCAATCTCCCTGTTTTGCTGTCTGTTCAGGCTTCTGAGGGATCAGTGTTCTGAGTCAGACTCCCTAGTGATCTGAGTGTCGTTCTGTCTGTATGCCAGTCATTCTCTGGGGCAGACAGACAGATGGCCTGACGTCTGGGCTGAGACACAGGGGCTTAGCTGTAGATGACTCACCAGTACAGCTAAACACTTCCTGGGAACTGTCTCTTCATTGACCAATAATTACACTGGTAATTTACCTGACCCCCCCCTCCCCCCGCACTCTCTCGGATTCTTGACCCTCCCTCTCCCGCGCTCTCCCTTTCTCCCTCGCTCTCTCTCTTTCTCGCCTTTCTTTCCTACCTGTTTCCACAGAACTAAAGATATGTGTCCATAGCAACAGACATTATTTAGCCTTGACAGATGTATTGTGTCAACCAGGATGGTTGCATTTATTACATTTCACACCCCTGTTTCACTCGAACATATACACACACATATATATACACACACACACACACACACACACACACACACACACACACACACACACACACACACACACACACGCAGGAACACACACACACAGGAATATTTGAATTATCCTGGTCGAGTTTCAGGTCCCTGGGCATGATACCTTATCTGTGGTTTTATCTCAATACATGGAGGGACAATGATTGCAGTATAGCTCCACACGCACGCGTCAGTGATAAGGAGGAGGTGACGTCATGGCTCCCATGATAAGGAGGCGGTGATTGTTATGGCTCCCATCATAAGGAGGAGGTGATTGTTATGGCTCCCGTGATAAGGAAGAGGTGATTGTTATGGCTCCCATGATAAGGAGGAGCTGACGTTATGGCTCCCATGATGAGGAGGAGCTGACGTTATGGCTCCCATGATGAGGAGGAGCTGATGTTATGGCTTCCATGATGAGGAGGAGGTGATGTTATGGCTCCCATGATGAGGAGGAGGTGATTGTTATGGCTCCCATGATGAGGAGGAGCTGACGTTATGGCTCCCATGATGAGGAGGAGCTGACGTTATGGCTCCCATGATGAGGAGGAGCTGACGTTATGGCTCCCATGATGAGGAGGAGCTGACGTTATGGCTCCCATGATGAGGAGGAGCTGACGTTATGGCTCCCATGATGAGGAGGAGCTGACGTTATGGCTCCCATGATGAGGAGGAGCTGACGTTATGGCTCCCATGATGAGGAGGAGGTGATTGTTATGGCTCCCATGATAAGGAGGAGCTGACGTTATGGCTCCCATGATGAGGAGGAGCTGACGTTATGGCTCCCATGATGAGGAGGAGGTGATGTTATGGCTCCCATGATGAGGAGGAGGTGATGTTATGGCTCCCATGATGAGGAGGAGGTGATGTTATGGCTCCCATGATGAGGAGGAGGTGATTGTTATGGCTCCCATGATAAGGAGGAGCTGACGTTATGGCTCCCATGATGAGGAGGAGCTGACGTTATGGCTCCCATGATGAGGAGGAGCTGACGTTATGGCTCCCATGATGAGGAGGAGCTGACGTTATGGCTCCCATGATGAGGAGGAGCTGACGTTATGGCTCCCATGATGAGGAGGAGCTGACGTTATGGCTCCCATGATGAGGAGGAGCTGACGTTATGGCTCCCATGATGAGGAGGAGCTGACGTTATGGCTCCCATGATGAGGAGGAGCTGACGTTATGGCTCCCATGATGAGGAGGAGCTGACGTTATGGCTCCCATGATGAGGAGGAGCTGACGTTATGGCTCCCATGATGAGGAGGAGCTGACGTTATGGCTCCCATGATGAGGAGGAGCTGACGTTATGGCTCCCATGATGAGGAGGAGCTGACGTTATGGCTCCCATGATGAGGAGGAGCTGACGTTATGGGAAAGGCCAGCGTTGTCACAGGTGACCCAAACAATGGTGTGTCTCTTTTCTTGTAGGAAGTCTAGGAGGTGGGGTCTGGGAAATTAGGAAATTGTGAAGCAAAATGGCCTCTTTTTTGAGAGAGATCCTGTATGCATGTCGCTGTGTTACTGTCCTCGTGTGTGACTGAGTGTGCTCTTATGTGCATACACTTGCCTTGTCTGATAGTGCACAAGTTTTGACCAGAATGACACCTTAGTGCCTAAATAGTGCACTACTTTAACCAAATAAAATTGTATTGGTCGCATACACATATTTTGCAGATGTGATCGCAGATGCAGCGAAATGCTTATATTTCTAGCTCCAACAGTGCAGTAATAACTAATAATACACAATAATACACACCAATCCAACAGTGCAGTAATAACTAACGATACACAATAATACACTCCAATCCAACAGTGCAGTAATAACTAACGATACACAATAATACACACCAAGCCAACAGTGCAGTAATCCCTAACGATACACAATAATACACTCCAATCCAACAGTGCAGTAATACCTAATAATACACACCAATCCAACAGTGCAGTAAATCCTAAAGATACACAATAATACACACCAATCCCTAACGATACACAATAATACACTCCAATCCAACAGTGCAGTAATAACTAACGATACACAATAATACACACCAAGCCAACAGTGCAGTAATCCCTAACGATACACAATAATACACACCAAGCCAACAGTGCAGTAATCCCTAACGATACACAATAATACACTCCAATCCAACAGTGCAGTAATCCCTAACGATACACAATAATACACTCCAATCCAACAGTGCAGTAATCCCTAACGATACACAATAATACACACCAATCCAACAGTGCAGTAATCCCTAACGATACACAATAATACACACCAATCCAACAGTGCAGTAATAACTAACGATACACAATAATACACACCAATCAAACAGTGCAGTAATAACTAACAATACACAATAATACACACCAATCCAACAGTGCAGTAATACCTAATAATACACAATAATACACACCAATCCAACAGTGCAGTAATACCTAATAATACACACCAATCCAACAGTGCAGTAATCCCTAACGATACACAATAATACACACCAATCCAACAGTGCAGTAATAACTAACAATACACAATAATACACACCAATCCAACAGTGCAGTAGTAACTAACAATACACAATAATACACACCAATCCAACAGTGCAGTAATACCTAATAATACACACCAATTCAACAGTGCAGTAATACCTAATAATACACACCAATCCAACAGTGCAGTAATACCTAATAATACAAACCAATCCAACAGTGCAGTAATAACTAACAATACACACCAATCCAACAGTGCAGTAATACCTAATAATACACACCAATCCAACAGTGCAGTAATACCTAATAATACACACCAATCCAGAATGACCCCCTATTCCAGTTATAGTAAACTACTTTTGACCTGAACAAAACCCTGAATTCATTATACAGACCTGTAATTGGATGGAGAACACAACAAATTACCATAGGAAGGCTTTTTCCATTTCCTCTGACTCAAGATCTCCAATAGGGACAGGAAGCTGGTGAAAGAGTGTGTGGAGGGTAGATTACATTGAATCGTGTGTTATCACATGGTGTTGTTACAGGTAACATACTGTGCTGTACGGCTGCAAGGTGATTTTGCAGTGTTGTGATGACGAGATGGGGATCTCACTTGTGCAGCCCTAGTCTGTCTCCCACCTTTAACTGTGTGTGTGTTAGGTAAGTAGGTAAACAGCATATTGAAACGGATTGACTTTACACAGGGTTGGCTCTAGGATACTCGTACCCGCAGCCCTTCGGTTGCCAGCTCCCTCCCCACCAGATTCTCCTTCAAATTCAGGATTTTCACAGACGACCCTCTGGCTCCTAGCCCCCTGCTCTAACCTCTCTGCCACTAGGGCTAAACCCAGTGAAACAGGACCCACCAACATGACTACTTTCACTGGCCGCTCTCACTCTTGTTTACCATGACAACTGTGGGAGGGTGGGGGGTGTGTGTGTGTGTGTGTGTGTGTGTGTGTGTGTGTGTGTGTGTGTGTGTGTGTGTGTGTGTGTGTGTGTGTGTGTGTGTATCTCTAGCCACCTGTCACTTGTGCAAGTCTGTTGTTATGCCAGGTGTTTCTGGGTGAATGAGTTCCCAAGACCCATACTGCAAACTGGCTGCTATGTCACATGTAAGCAACTGAGTCAAGCTTTCTTTGATTGAAATCTTCAATGAATCAATGCTCTTTTTTTCTGTGTTCTCCTTACAGATTCATGTACCTAGATTGATTTGAGCTGCAGGGACATTGTATGATCATATGAAATGTAATCAAGATAAATACCAAGGTCAATTTAAGAGATATGGCTCAAGGACCCAATAGCATGCATGTCTTAGTTCTAATGAACTACACACACATCATCTCAATACTCATCCCAACAATAAATCCAATGATAATCTTTCCTCTGTATCTACAACAATGTCATATGTTTTAGTGCACACACTTTAAAGAACGCTATTATACTTCAGTCTACAGCAGATAAACTACTTTGGTACAACACATAGTGGCATCCATTTTACACGTCTGTTGACTAGTCTTTGTTTTTGTCATTGTTGTACCAAGTATTTACAGGTTAGTGCTATCCGGGATCATTGGGACATCCCGACCCTAAACCCTAACCTTAACCCTTACCATTTTACATGTCAACTTCAATGGGGTAGGGACGTAGCAACGATCCCAGATAGCAAGGATCAATATTTACATCGCAACTCACTCTGCTGTATGCTCATTGGTCTCCCATTCAGTTCCATTTCCAATCAAATCAATAGAACTGTATTGATTGTAAATATTGACAGTTGCCAGCTACAGAAACACAGTGAAAACGAGTAGAGAGATCATAAACTTAGCCATAATGACAAAGTTATCAGAGCCATTCACACCCACATAGATCAGAGACTCTGATCCCTGACCTCTGAGTGGCCCATGTCTGTGATGGAAGATAAGACACAAAAAAGAAGGTTGTGTCATTGTCTGCACGCTCTTTGTTCACTCCCACTAAACATTTTTTTATTCAGCGTTCAGCGATACAAACTAAATGTTTCGACTGACCTTGTTCAGATCCTGTGCCAAGTTTTTAAATGTGCCTTCAGATAAGACTCCTAGGCTGCGTTTACACAGGCAGCCCAATTCTGATCTTTTTGACCAATCACATCAGATCATTGCACATCAGATCTTTTTCAGAGCTGATCTGATTGGTCAAAAGACCAGTTAGTGCCAAAAATGCTCCCTATGTAAATGCAGCAAAAGACACACAAAACAAACTCATACAAACTGTGTTTCGACTGACCTTGTCCAGCTCACGTGTCTAGTTTGAATGTACTTTCAGACTCCTAGACACACAGTATATCTTGCTGCTGCTCGTCCTTAACCCTCATCTATTATTCTCTGTCAGCATGTCTACTACTGTCATCTCCCTAGCCCTCATCTATTCTTCTTTGTCAGCCATGTTGGATAATAAAACCCATTCCATTCCCTTGTACAGTATCCCTACAATACCTCTCTGTATCTCTGTCTCTACCTGCCACACAGAGATTAGAATGTCCAGCCAGCCTATATCTCTGCTCCTCTCTTCACAATGCCCTTTCACTTCCTGATACCTACAGTGCTAGGCAGCTCTGATTGGCTGAGCTATGTCTATGTGGCAAGACACAACTGTGTGATTGGTCTTTGCAGTGAGGTGAGAGCATGTGATTGGTCTTTGCAGTGAGGTGAGAGCATGTGATTGGTCAGTGCAGCAAGATATTTGCGTATGATTGGTCGTTGCAGTTGAGATAACAGCATGTCATTGTCCTGTTGTATTGTGCAGTGCCTGGAGACGCTGAGGTCAGGGCAGATGGACATGCAGAAGTTCATCGCCGACGGCTGCAAGGAGGCTCTGCTGGAGGAGAAGAGACGCTTCTGCTTCCTGGTGGACAAACACTGCACCTTCTCCTATCAGATCGCTGCCTTCCACGACAAGGTATTGGAACTATGCTACAGTGCCTCCTAGGTTCTCAGTCAGTAGAAAACCTGAACATGATTTCAATCCATTAAAATGATGGGGGTTTTAAGGGGATGTGGGCTAGAGGCTAGGGGTGGAATTGGAACCAGATCGCATTGACTATTTCCATGAATTTACCATAACCACCATCTGTGTACCACGTTTATTATACAAATGTCTAGTGGGGTACCAAATCACAAATCCAAGGCTCCCATTCTACAGTACTATGACTGCTGCTGTTCCTTTTCTGACACCAGGCCAGAGACATGCTTTTCGGGAAGCTGCCCACCTGGCAGGACAAGTGTGGCGATGCCACCAACGTGCCCGAGAGCGTGATGTCTATGATTGAGGGTCTTCGCACCCCAGTGTCCATCACCCCCCAGGCCTCCCCCATCTCCCAGAGACACAGTAGGGTGAGAAGGCAGTCACTCATTCATTAACCATTTAGAAAACAATTTATTAATTAGAATATCTAATTCTGAATCAATGTGAAAGAGCGAGAGAACACAGCACAGATACCTTGTGATGACACTATGGCTTCACTAATTTAATCATAATAATGAAATGGTAAAAACCTGTAATACCTGTACTACTAATGTACCACTACCGGTGACAGGTTAACTACCAATGTACCACTACCAGTGGCAGGTTAACTACTAATGTACCACTCCAAATGGCAGGTTAACTACTAATGTGCCACTGCCAGTGGCAGGCTAACTACTAATGTACCAGTGGCAGGTTAACTACTAATGTACCACTACAAATGGCAGGTTAACTACTAATGTGCCACTGCCAGTGGCGGGTTAACTACTAATGTACCTGTTGCAGGTTAACTACTAATGTATCAGTGGCAGTTGAACTACTAATGTACCACTACCAGTGGCAGGTTAACTACTAATGTACCACTACCAGAAGAAATTTGTCGTTCTGCCCCTGAAACAGGCAGTTAACCCACTGTTCCTAGGCTGTCATTGTAAATAAGAAGTTGTTCTTAACTGACTTGCCTAGTTAGATAAAGGTACAAAAATAATAATGTACCACTGCCAATGGCAGGTTAATTACTAATGTACCAATGGCAGGTTCACTACTAATGTACCAATGGCAGGTTAATTACTAATGTACCAATGGCAGGTTAACTACTAACAACTGTACATTCTAGCACTCATACTATCCCCTTCCTGTGTTCCACTTCCTATGGTCAGAGCAACTCCATATTCCGGGACACAGTTCCACCCCCTGCCCCGGCACTGAAGGCTCAGACCAGCCCATTGGCCAGTATGTTCACGCAGGACACACCCACAACAAACTCAGTTACCAGAGAGACTGAGAGTGGCACAGGTAGTGTGTGTGTGTGTGCGTGTGTGTGTGTTCGTATGCGTGTGTGTGTGTGTTCGCATGTCCTCCGCTGATCGCTGGTGTGTGTGTTTGTATGTGGGTGCATGCATGGACCTGTGTACATGTCTGTATATTAACCCTTCTCTCTCCAGACTACAGGGACAATGGAGGGGAGGAGAGTGGCGGTCTAGGTCCCAGGTCAGTGTCTGTGGCCACAGGACTCAACAACATTGTGAAGAGACCCAGGGTCCGCACCATCTTCCCCCACACCTCTGGGACCAACTCTACGCTGCTCAGCTTTGACGAGGGAGACATCATCACCCTGCTCATACCTGATGAGAGGGACGGATGGCTCTACGGAGAACTGGAGAAAACCAGGCAGTAAGTTAGAGAGACACATACGGTGATGCATACACACACACACACACACACACACACACACACACACACTAGGGCTGGGCAATATGGCCAAAATGTCATATTATTTTTCACATTTTTGACAGTATTTTCTGTTTTTGATGAATAAAAGTTCTATATTTTCTTTATGAGTAGTGCGTAATGACAACACATATATTCTAAATCATTTCAATGGGTCTTTCTCCATTTGGATTGTTTTATACTGTTCAATTCAACTTCACCCTAAAATCATTTTGTATTATTTTCCATCCATTTCTGCATCCCTGCACTCATTTGAGATCATTTCCACACTGCCACAATATGGGGAAAAATACTAGGCCTTATTTTTAACCAAATGTTGCAATTGCGATTTAGTTCAAAACCCTTGGGCGAACGTTTGGAATCATGGAAATAGAATGTTTATTTTAATTCTATGGTTAGAATATAAATGATAGTGGGCATAATAGTGTTGTTGGACATGACAACAAATGAAAATGCCATGGATGAGTTATTGTGACAGGGTAGGAACCAAAGTGATGTTCGGTGTTTCCTAGGGGACCATATGATCTTTGGCTACATTAAAACTTTATTCATGTAGCCAACATATTCATGCTTCGCCTATTCCTCTTTGATTTAGAAGATACTGTTGCACAAACAACATGCTGATTTAAGCCTCCACCAGTCCTGGTATCAGGCTGTATTAGCTAGCTACATTTGCACTGACTCAGTACTTTCATTAGCTAGTTAGCTCGCCAGCTAACTAGAAAATACAAACTAGCAGTTAGAGATGTAAGAAACACAAACTAATATTGTAATTATAGAACGCTTGTGGATTTATATTAAGATCAAAGTGGAAACAACATCGTTGTCATCAACATTGTTGCATGTGCTGCATTGACCATGCAGACTGAACGAAAGTGTCTCGTGGTCAAGCAACAACAAATGCGCTCCTTGAGTGAAGGGGTGGGACTAAGGTCAAATCAAATCAAATCAAATTGTATTTGTCACATACACATGGTTAGCAGATGTTAATGCGAGTGTAGCGAAATGCTTGTGCTTCTAGTTCCGACAATGCAGTAATGACGAACAAGGAATCTAACTAACAATTCCAAAAAAACTATGTCGCTAAGCAGCATAGAGAGAGAGAGAGAGAGAGAGAGAAGAGAGGGATGACTCAAGTAGCAGAGTAAACTATAAAAATGGACTTTACATACGGCATATCACATTTTACAAACCAAACATTCAAATACTGTTATAGAAGGTAAAGTAAAAACCCAAACCGTTTCGTGCATCAATACCTGCATATAGTAAAATATGGTATACCGCCCAGCCCTAACGCACACACATGCATTTATACACACACCGCCAGCTGCTGTGTGCATGTGGTAGTTCCGGTCCTGATTAGATGTTGATTTGATTGAGCTCCCCTTAACTGGACCACTCCAGGTGGGGCTGGCTGGGCGCCGTGCTCTGGGATCGTTAAGAGCTGCTTGGGAGCCGGCACACACTGGGGAATACAATCAGCACATGGCTGGAGGCAGAAAGACACAGAGGAGACAGGAGGGGAGGAGTGGGGGGATAGGGGGAAAGAAGTAGAGAAAGGAGAGAATTACAGCCAAATGAATATCTGATGTTTTTGCTGGATCAAGGCTCAAAATGAACTTTATAAAGGTGTTGTATTCCTGACGTGATGCTGTACATGTTCTTTACAGATTCTACAGATGATGGACTCTTATATTGTCAAAAGCAGTGCACTAAATAGGGTGGCTTTTGGGAATAGGGTGGCTTTTGGGATGTTACCTAGATATGTGCCATTGATACAGTGTAGGGTTCTTGTGGAGGTCCCTGCAGTGTGATGTCATTGAGTTGATGAGACACCTATCTGTCACACCTCAGCCAGAGTGATGGATCTGGGTCAGTCACCTAGCAACACACACTGATAACATCCACATGTATCCCTCCACCACCATAGTGTGATGAAGAGTGTCATGGACAGAAATGAAATACATTTAATTAATATCCTGTGAAAACATGAATAATGAATCATATATTCATTATGTTCACAAGGCTATATGACACAAATCTGTAATCTATGATTATTTGATACCCTTTGAGACAGTAGACTGAGAGAATGAGAGACAGGTGACTGTGAAATGTTGGCCTGGTTCCAGATCAGGTTAGTGAAATGTGATCACTACCTAAACCCTACAGGATGGTTCACTGTGGTGCTTTTAACAGGGAAGCTGGAAGTTGATACAGTACCCCAGCCTTTATGTACTCTAGTTAAACACTGGCCACACCCAGCTGCCCATTCTGAAGCCCAGTGAACAAATGAACAAATATAAACATTTCTCACAGGGATTTGTATGGAGTCAATGATTTGTCCATTCAGAGGCCTATGATGATTATCTACCTTATTTTACCATAATGGCCTCACTTCTATCTCACCACCTGTTAGACAGCTATAGAGAGGTTGAAGATACAGAATCCTGAAAAGGGGATTCTATTAAGCTACTGCATGATGGAGTGGTGTGTAGAGAAGCAGGTTCCAGGGGATTGTGTACTTCAGTGTGGACGGGTTATTCAGGGGCCTGTAGGAAAAAGCTGTGGAGATGGGAGTAGTATACAAGTGTAATCACCTGCCTCTCTTTCTTTCTCTCTCTCTGTTTGTCTGTGTTCCAGGAGGGGATGGTTTCCATCATCCTATTGCCGGGCATATTCAGAGCCAATAGTGAATAACAACAGGTAAGGGGACCACTCAGGCAGGCAGGCGCACACACACACACACACACACACACACACAAAGGTTTCATCCAGACTTGTTGTCTCATAGTGTTTCCTCTACTCTCCTAGTCTGATGACCTTTGCTGATCAGAATTCCCTCCTCTCTCTCCTTCATTCTTTCTCTCTTTTCTCTCTCTATCTCTCCCCCTTTCTCTCCACAGTGTGGGGGCTCCTCCCATGCGCAGTAAGAGCGTGGTGAACCTGCTCCACCAGGACACAGAGACAGATGATTCCTCCATGGTCCTCCCCCCTCCTGACTATAGCGACTTCCCCAAGAGGAGTGTCCTCCCGGGCAGCAAGCAGCACTCGCCCTCCCTCTCCGCCTCCTCCGGCTCCTCTGTACACACGGTCAGTCAGAGCTATACAGTTACTAGCTACCTGCCCAGAGCTGATACTTACTACTATACAGTTACTAGCTACCTGCCCAGAGCTGATACTTACTACTATACAGTTACTAGCTACCTGCCCAGAGCTGATACTTACTACTATACAGTTACTAGCTATCTGCCCAGAACTGATACTTAGTACTATACAGTTACTAGCTACCTGCCCAGAGCTGATACTTACTACTATACAGTTACTAGCTACCTGACCAGAGCTGATACATAGTACTATACAGTTACTAGCTACCTGCCAAGAGCTGATACTTAGTACTATACAGTTACTAGCTACCTGCCCAGAGCTGATACTTAGTACTATACAGTTACTAGCTACCTGCCCAGAGCTGATACTTAGTACTATAAAGTTACTAGCTACCTGACCAGAGCTGATACATAGTACTATACAGTTACTAGCTACCTGACCAGAGCTGATACTTAGTACTATACCGTTACTTGCTACCTGACCAGAGCTGATACTTTGTACTATACAGTTACTAGCTACCTGCCCAGAACTGAGACTTAGTACTATACAGTTACTAGCTACCTGCCCAGAGCTGATACTTACTACTATACAGTTACTAGCTACCTGCCCAGAGCTGATACTTACTACTATACAGTTACTAGCTATCTGCCCAGAACTGATACTTAGTACTATACAGTTACTAGCTACCTGCCCAGAGCTGATACTTACTACTATACAGTTACTAGCTACCTGACCAGAGCTGATACATAGTACTATACAGTTACTAGCTACCTGCCCAGAGCTGATACTTACTACTATACAGTTACTAGCTACCTGACCAGAGCTGATACATAGTACTATACAGTTACTAGCTACCTGACCAGAGCTGATACTTACTACTATACAGTTACTAGCTACCTGCCCAGAGCTGATACTTACTACTATACAGTTACTAGCTACCTGACCAGAGCTGATACTTAGTACTATACAGTTACTAGCTACCTGCCAAGAGCTGATACTTAGTACTATACAGTTACTTGCTACCTGACCAGAGCTGATACATAGTACTGTACAGTTACTAGCTACCTGACCAGAGCTGATACTTAGTACTATACAGTTACTAGCTACCTGCCCAGAGCTGATACTTAGTACAACACAGTTACTAGCTACCTGACCAGAGCTGATACTTAGTACTATACAGTTACTAGCTACCTGCCCAGAGCTGATACTTAGTACTATAAAGTTACTAGCTACCTGACCAGAGCTGATACATAGTACTATACAGTTACTAGCTACCTGCCCAGAGCTGATACTTAGTACTATACAGTTACTAGCTACCTGACCAGAGCTGATACTTAGTACTATACCGTTACTTGCTACCTGACCAGAGCTGATACTTTGTACTATACAGTTACTAGCTACCTGCCCAGAGCTGATACTTAGTACAACACAGTTACTAGCTACCTGACCAGAGCTGATACTTAGTACTATACAGTTACTAGCTACCTGCCCAGAGCTGATACTTAGTACTATAAAGTTACTAGCTACCTGCCCAGAGCTGATACTTAGTACAACACAGTTACTAGCTACCTGACCAGAGCTGATACTTAGTACTATACAGTTACTAGCTACCTGCCCAGAGCTGATACTTAGTACTATAAAGTTACTAGCTACCTGACCAGAGCTGATACATAGTACTATACAGTTACTAGCTACCTGCCCAGAGCTGATACTTAGTACTATACAGTTACTAGCTACCTGACCAGAGCTGATACTTAGTACTATACCGTTACTTGCTACCTGACCAGAGCTGATACTTTGTACTATACAGTTACTAGCTACCTGCCCAGAACTGATACTTAGTACTATACAGTTACTTGCTACCTGCCCAGAACTGATAGCTAGTGACTGTGTAGTACTAAGTACCTGACCTTATCTGTGGTTCTGGATCATTTCAGTCCTTCTCCATTGTCAGTTGTGTAAACAGGAGAGTTGGCTGATGTTTACATGTGCTTCCTGTCTGCACATAAGATGTTTATTTTAATAACACCTATATAACACCGTAACAATACTTAATAAACACTTAATAACAGCACTTACTGATTACAAGCCACATCAAACCATTAGCACATCCTAATTCCCTAAAAGTTGTCTATACAGTATTTGATGCCTCCTCATATTTGTGAAACCTGTATTGGATAGGATAAGATAAGAGGATATGGTAGGATAAGATAAGGTGTTACTGTATGGTACAGTATAACAGATCATAGCATTGTATAAGACCGTGGATAAGAGGATTTCCCCTTGAGCCAGTATAGTAATACAGTATAGTAATACAGTATAGTAATACAGTATAGTATTTTAATACAGTATAGTAATATAGTATAGTAATACATTATATTAATACATTCCCGGACTGTTGGACACCCTTGCGTCTGGGAGCCTCTGTCCCACTAAGGGGCTGCTGGGCGTAGGACAGAGTAGGACAGGGCTGGGCCTAGCCTGGAGGTTGTTTAAGCTAAAATACAGTAGTTTTGAATGACAGAGAAGTGTTGGCAATACCTGCAGGTGTAAAGTAGTTACAATGCATTGTGGGTCACGCCATGCGTGTCTAATGCTCAACCTACACTCTAGCAATGCTCTCAACCAACTCTTGCTTTTGCATGTATTCAAAGCCATCAGTCAAAGTTGTAGGTTTTCAAAGTGCAAAAGGCCAATCCAAGGTTGTTTGTGCTTCCCGATCCTGGCTGAATGGAAATTTATGGTAAGAAGCCTAGCCACTAAACACCTGCTGGCATTGGTTTGGCTGAAGGCATACAAACAGAGAGACTCTGTCTCCTGTTTAAACTTGTGCAAGCTATAACATGTACATGTGTGTATTTATGAGGATGAGAAGATAACTCTGGTCAAACAACTCCTGTTTTCCCTGTGCAAAATGCTACATAGAACCAAGCAAGCAGTGAAAGTCCAAGTTAATGTAAAGATATGCAGGATCCCTCCATCCCATTTCACTAAAGCAGAAACAGCTATTGAAGCCAGACTCCTTAAACCCCCTAAAAGACATGGAGAAGCCCTCCATTGTGTTCAGTTGGTCCTGGGGCCGCCAGTTCCTCTTCGATGTGACATGTGATTTAACCCTCGCTACCCTGGCTCTCCTTTTAGTGTAATGTCAGCACCCAGAATCACATCTCCCACTACTCCATGATGTCCGTCACAAGAGACTACTTTTAGTGTAATGTCAGCATCCAGAATCACATCTCCCACTACTCCATGACGTCCGTCACAAGAGACTACTTTTAGTGTAATGTCAGCACCCAGAATCACATCTCCCACTACTCCATGATGTCCGTCACAAGAGACTACTTTTAGTGTAATGTCAGCACCCAGAATCACATCTCCCACTACTCCATGACGTCCTTCACAAGAGACTACTTTTAGTGTAATGTCAGCACCCAGAATCACATCTCCCACTACTCCATGACGTCCTTCACAAGAGACTACTTTTAGTGTAATGTCAGCACCCAGAATCACATCTCCCACTGCTCCATGATGTCCGTCACAAGAGACTACTTTGAGTGTAATGTCAGCACCCAGAATCACATCTCCCACTACTCCATGATGTCCGTCAGCACCCAGAATCACATCTCCCACTACTCCATGACGTCCGTCACAAGAGACTACTTTTAGTGTAATGTCAGCACCCAGAATCACATCTCCCACTACTCCATGACGTCCGTCACAAGAGACTACTTTTAGTGTAATGTCAGCACCCAGAATCACATCTCCCACTACTCCATGACGTCCTCTGGCTGTTCCAGCTGAGCTCTTCTCACAGCCTGTAAAAGGAGATCGTCAGAAGGATTATCAAGGGTTAGTGGTACCAGAGCAATGGCAGAGAAGACTGCCCCATTTGATCCCCAATCATGTGACTTCATAACTTCTGATTGGAAGAAATGCTTATTGCTCGGATTGTATGGAAACCAGTAGCAATTGTGTGCGATATCAATCTGGACCCCACTGAAGTACATGAAATCAATTCCCAACACGACAGGAAAAGCAAGGTTCTTGGTTTGTAGGATAACAGAAGGAATCATATAGGAGCGGTTACACAGGCGGAACTCTACCTCACTCCATCCAAGTGGTCGTTTAGCCTCACCATCAGCCAGATAGAGTGGACCTTCTGTCCACGGCTTCAAGTTGTATTGTGGACCTTTAACCTCCTTCCACAGTTTCTCATTGAGCAGTGTGTAGGATGACCCGGTATCCAGGATGGCTCTTCCTGTCCATGGGCCTATGGACAGGGGTAACACCAGTTGGTGCGGTATTAACTGAAAGGAAGGGGATGTCGATGGGGGGGGCGTAGGCAGTGACTCTTGGGGTTTCAGCTCTGGTTAAAGCACCCAGAGTAGGATGGTGATTCCTGTGAAGAGAGTTAGGTGTGTTGGCCTGTTGTGATTGGTGGTTTCTGGAAGGGTTTACTTGATACGGTCTTGGACATGTAGCTGAAGAATGTCCCTTTTGGCTACATCTCCAACAGAACATGAGAGGGGTCTTGGCTGGAGACTCTAGCTGTTGTTGATAGTCTGTCTTGGGTAACTGTTTGGGTGTCTGTTTCTTTCTCTGGTCATATTGCTGTTGGCATTCTCTATCCTTCTCAAACTGCTGTCCCAAGCGAACCAGTCCATCGACAGTGGTGACTCGTTCTCGGAGTTGACTGGCTAGTAGTGGGTTGATGTTCTTCCAGATCAATTTAATGACCTCTTCCTCCTCAATGCCAGGTTTCCACCTTCTACACAGGGAGTGGTAACCGTATGCAAAGTCACGGATACTCTCTTTCTCGCTTTGCACTCGATTCCTGACTCTGTCTGCCAGCTCATCTGTGTAGTCCTCAGACAGAAATGCAGAGGAAAACTTGGCCTCAAAGTCAGCCCAGGAGGTAGTGGTGAGACGTGCCACATCCCACCAGTCTCGAGCTGTCCCATGCAACACATTCCTCAATGTGGCAAGGAGTTCTTCGTCAGCCAGGGGATTGAGGGCAAGAAAGTCACAACATCTTTCTAGATACATTAGCGGTTCAAGACTGTCATCTTTTTTCCCAAAGGTGGGAAATTGCAATTTAATGGGCATCGCCCCCACATGACGTCTACTCAAATCACCATGAACAAACGAGCTAGGAGGGATTGAGGAAGTAGAGGGGAGGAGGAGGGGGGGGGGGGGGGGGGCGTTATCGGACAATGAAAATGAACACCAGGATGCATGGTGGATTGCATCCTGCAAGGGGTGGCTGCAGCATGGCCTGGTCTTGGCTGTTCAGAGGTGCCAGCTTGGCCCTCAGTGGTCTGAACTGAAGTGGACACCAGAGAAACTCTGTGTAAGGAGTTGTGCCTAATGGAGGCCATGTCCACAGACACGTCATCCAACATTTTAACACAATTAGAGAGTTCTGTCTGCAAGTGGTCTACAGTGTTAACCAGGGGAGAAAAAACAGAATTAACGTCCTTGAGGACCTCGGTGTGATGTTGCAGGCGCCATTGGAGAGTGGCAGTGAGTTGGTTTCGTTGGTAGTCAAACTGCCTGTCCATGGCACCAGTCATTTCCCGTCTTCTACTCTCACTGAGCTCTGTCAGCATGTGGGTTAGAGTGCTCAGTGAGTTTCTGAATTCCATGGCACTCTGTTGTTGCTCTTCCCTCAGACATTTGAAATTATGGTGGATAAGAGTTTGGAGATGTTGTTGAGTTCGACGAATATCAAGGATGTCACCTTGAAGTTGTAAGACTACAACCTCTGGAGATAAACCAGACAATGGAGGAAGGTTGGGTGTCAGAGGGAGGGCTAGCTAAGTACTTCCACACAGATCCATGTCAATAAGTGAGTAACTGGTTAGACCTCCTGTGGCCTGTGGTCCAGACCGAGCATTCAGATTCCCAGGGCTCTGGCCCAAATCAACTCCATTATCTCCATTCACATTATGATGTATTGTCAGCTTGATGGTCAGAATGGCCCTGTGTATTCCCATTGACAGGTATGACATGGATGAGCACATTATCTTGGGGTGAATCCATTGTTTTAATTCCACACAAAAGATTTGCTTTGGTTAGTTCTCAATGTTGAGCTGTCCCATCTGGGGTGCCATTTTTTATGTAACGGTTTTGACTTGAGGTTATTATTTATAGGGGTGCCAGGTAGGTTGTGCCTACCAGAGAAAACATTGGTTTCTCCTTTTGGTTTGGGAGGGAATGAGTCCCATCTGGTCCGTCAAGTCTACACCAATACAAAGGACTTATGTAAAAGTCAGGATGGAAATAAACTTTTCATAAACCCTTAAAACATTGGAAAGAACTTCAAAAACAACTATATTCTTTTGCGTGGGTTGTATTAGCAACACCAATGATTACACACACACACATATAATAATATCACAATGAGTTCTGGTTCCTCCAGAAATGTCCTGTACCTCGGGCCTAAAAAGAGTCCAGCCCGGTAAAGGAGTTCAGGGAACTCCCGTGACCTTAGTCACGCAATGTTTGTCCGTTCATTCAAGTGTAGCGTAAACCCAGTATTAATCATACAATCAATATAACAATTATTTTACCACAGAACTTTAAAGCGTATCAACTCTTACTAAGTCCTCAACTACAACTAACTACATAAATCATCACAGTATACCTCACATCAAAACAAATGAAATACCGTATACAAAAAGGTTGTGGTCAGTCAGACAATCCAATCCGCCAACAGATCTCCAGCGGAGAAAGGCCACGAAGAACAGAGAGGTGTAGTCCACGGACGCAAAGAGTGGATCCGATCCTGGGTAAACTCTCTTAGGCTACAAAACACACGTTTAACAGCAACATAACAAATGGAATAGAGAAGCTTCGGAACTGAGGGACGAACACATCCTCATTCACGTCTCAATCACAACCCCACTTTTGCGCAGCTGATGCTGGCTATTTAATTGGGAATTAAAGGGAAAGCGTCCTATTGGAAGGAGAAGCACTGAGACGGTTCAGAAAAATTCAGGGCCGTCACAATGTCAGCACCCAGAATCACATCTTCCACTACTCCATGACGTCCTTCACAAGAGACTACTTTTAGTGTAATGTCAGCACCCAGAATCAAATCTCCTACTACTCCATGACGTCCGTCAGCACCCAGAATCACATCTCCCACTACTCCATGACGTCCTTCACAAGAGACTACTTTTAGTGTAATGTCAGCACCCAGAATCACATCTCCCACTACTCCATGACGTCCTTCACAAGAGACTACTTTTAGTGTAATGTCAGCACCCAGAATCACATCTCCTACTACTCCATGACGTCCGTCAGCACCCAGAATCACATCTCCCACTACTCCATGACGTCCTTCACAAGAGACTACTTTTAGTGTAATGTCAGCACCCAGAATCACATCTCCCACTACTCCATGACGTCCTTCACAAGAGACTACTTTTAGTGTAATGTCAGCACCCAGAATCACATCTCCTACTACTCCATGACGTCCGTCAGCACCCAGAATCACATCTCCCACTACTCCATGACGTCCTTTACAAGAGACTACTTTTAGTGTAATGTCAGCACCCAGAATCACATCTCCCACTACTCCATGACGTCCTTCACCCGCGCCTACTTTTAGTGTAATGTCAGCACCCAGAATTACATCTCCCACTACTCCATGACGTCCGTCACAAGAGACTACTTTTAGTGTAATGTCAGCACCCAGAATCACACCTCCCACTACTCCATGACGTCCGTCACAAGAGACTACTTTGAGTGTAATTAGCTGTACCTACAGTACAGGCTGGACATCCCGTTCATCACAAACACATAGAAATAGCGACAGGAGGAAGCAGCTGCCCTCGTGGCTGTACAGGTCAGTGGTGACCCAGAGAGGGCAGGTTGTAGTTTGATGTTTGGCCCTCCTGTGTCAGAGGTTGAATGGAGAAGTCTGGGAAAGACAATACACTTCTCAACTTCTCTTTTCTTTCACTGCGGTGAAATATTCATTAGGCTACACTCTGCTGTGTCCCGAGTCCGGCCGTGTGTGTGAGCACGTGCACTGTGTGTGGGTGTGTGTGGCCATTATTATGCCTGGCTATCAGTGTACACTGAGTGTACAAAACATTGAGAACATCTTCCTAATATTTTGCCCTCAGAACAGCCACAATTTGTCTGGCCATGGACGCTACAAGGTGTTGAAAGCGTTCCACAGGAATGCTGGTCCATGTTGACTCTGAAGCTTCCCACAGATTTTTTTTGGTAAAGTTTCCTGGATGTCCTTTGATACACACAGGAAACTGTTGAGCGTGAAAAACCCAGCAACGTTGCAGTTCTTAACACAAACCATTGCGCCTGGCCCCTACTACCATACCCCGTTCAAAGGCACTTACATTTTTTGTCCTGCCCATTCACCCTCTGAATGGCACACATACACAATCCATGTCTCAAGGCTTAAAAATCCTTATTTAATCTGTCTCCTCCCCTTCATCTACACTAATTGAAGTGGATTTAACAGGTGACATCAATGAGGGATCATATCTTTCACCTGGTCAGTCTGTCATGGAAATGTTCATAATGTTTTGTACACTCAGTGTACATACATCTGGTGGCACTGCTCCGGCCCAGCCTTCCATTGGATTCCACTTTGGGTGAACCTGATACCTGGAACCTGACACCCTCCTTCTCTTTCTCTCTCTGCTTCTCCCCTCTCTCTCCCCGTCTGACTTAACTCTCTCTCCCTGTCTGTCTCCCCTCTCTCTCCCCGTCTGTCTCCCCTCTCTCTCCCCGTCTGTCTCCCCTCTCTCTCCCCGTCTGTCTCCCCTCTCTCTCCCCGTCTGTCTCCCCTCTCTCTCCCCGTCTGTCTCCCCTCTCTCTCCCTGTCTGTCTCCCTCTCTCTCCCTGTCTGTCTCCCCTCTCTCTCCCTGTCTGTCTCCCTCTCTCTCCCTGTCTGTCTCCCTCTCTCTCCCTGTCTGTCTTCCCCTCTCTCTCCCTGTCTGTCTTCCCTCTCTCTCCCTGTCTGTCTTCCCTCTCTCTCCCTGTCTGTCTTCCCCTCTCTCTCCCTGTCTGTCTCCCCTCTCTCTCCCTGTCTGTCTCCCTCTCTCTCCCTGTCTGTCTTCCCTCTCTCTCCCTGTCTGTCTCCCCTCTCTCTTTCAATGTCTCTCCCTCTTTTTTTCTCTTTAACTTTCTGTCTCTTTCATTGTTTCTCTGTCCCCCAATCGATGCCCTACCTCCCTCTGTCTCTGCCCCCCATCTCTCACCCTCTTTCTGCCCCGGTCACCCATCTCCCTCCCTCTGTCTGTCTCGGCCCCCCATCTCTCTCCCTCTTTCTCTCTCCCACTATCTCTCTGGCCCGGCCCCCCATCTCTCTCCCTCTGTCTGCCTCGGCCCCCCATCTCTCTCCCTCTTTCTTTCTCTCTCCCTCTGTCTCTCTGGCCCAGCCCCCCCATCTCTCTCCCTCTCTGTCCCAGCCCCCCATCTCTCTCCCTCTGTCTCTCTGGCCCGGCCCCCCATCTCTCTCCCTCTGTCCCAGCCCCCCATCTCTCTCCCTCTCTCTCTGTCCCAGCCCCCCATCTCTCTCCCTCTGTCTCTCTGTCCCAGCCCCCCATCTCTCTCCCTATGTCTCTCTGTCCCAGCCCCCCATCTCTGTCTCTCTGGCCCGGCCCCCCATCTCTCTCCCTCTCTCTCTCCCAGTGTGTGATTCTGATTCTAGTAGGTACTTATCCTCCATTCATGCTGTATGAGTCAGCCAGACAGACAATCAGTTCCGGAACATCGATAGTAACATGTTTTAACCAATGAAACACATTGTATTTAACAGTGCTGGACTACACCAACAACACACAGAGATAGAGCAGGGGTTGAGGTGGTGGACACTGCTCTGGGATGCTCCCAAATGGCACCATATTCCCTATATAGTGCACTACATTTGGCCAGGGCTCGGGTCAAAAGTAGTGCACTAGATAGGGGATAGGGGGCCATTTAGGACAAAGCCCCACTCTGTGGAGATGGGGAATCTATGAGTCATGTGTTCAGTTATACTGTGAGATGTGGGGTGAGTGTAGGTGAACACACAGGATGAGGTTTGTGTAGTAGGCAGGGTTGTGCACAAACCCCTCGCTTGAAATATTTTCATAATTCATATCTCGAAATTCATAACATACCAAATGCCTCTGTAGCTCAAATTGTAAGCCAGCTAGTTACAGTGCTTCCTGAAGACATTGTTGTATTGTTTTATTGAACCTTTATTTAACTAGGCAAGTTAGTTTAGAACAAGTTATTATTTACAATGACGGCCTTCCCCGGCCAAACCCAGACAACGCTGGGCCAATTGTACGCCGCCCTATGGGACTCCCAATCACGTCTAGATGTGATACAGCCAGGAATCAAACCAGGGATTGTAGGTTGAAGACTGGGGGTGGGGGGGGGGGGGGGGTGTAGGTGAAGACTGGGGGGTGGGGGGGGGGGGGTGTAGGTGAAGACTGGGGGGTGGGGGGGGGGGGGGGTGTAGGTGAAGACTGGGGGTGGGGGGGGGGTGTAGTTGTAGACTGGGGGTGGGGGGGTGGGTGTAGTTGTAGACTGGGGGTGGGGGGGTGTGTGTAGGTGAAGACTGGGGGTGGGGTGTGGGTAGGTGAAGATTGGGGGTGGGGTGTGGGTAGGTGAAGATTGGGGGTGGGGTGTGGGTAGGTGAAGATTGGGGGTGGGGTGTGGGTAGGTGAACACAGGGTGGGTGTGTGGGTAGGTGAATGTGGGGTGTGGGTAGGTGAACACAGGGTGGGTGTGTGGGTAGGTGAATGTGGGGGGTGGGTAGGTGAACACAGGGTGGGTGTGTGGGTAGGTGAATGTGGGGGGTGGGTAGGTGAACATGGGGTGGGTAGGTGAACACAGGGTGGGGGGTGGGTAGGTGAACACAGGGTGGGGGGTGGGTAGGTGAACACAGGGTGGGTGTGTGGGTAGGTGAACACAGGGTGGGTGTGTGGGTAGGTGAACACAGGGTGGGTGTGTGGGTAGGTGAACACAGGGTGGGTGTGTGGGTAGGTGAACACAGGGTGGGTGTGTGGGTAGGTGAATAGCATGCTGTGAATGTTTTTCCATACAATGAAAAGAATAACTAGCTGTGTAGGTGAGTCTGAACAACACTTCCTGTTTCTCTCGGTGTGTAGGTGAGAGCACGACAAGTGGAGTAACTCTGTGTATGTAGGTGTGTGTGTCGTGACTGGACTGTGTGTAGGTGTGTATGCGACAAGAGATTGTTGTGTGTGTGTGTGTATATGACACACACCTCCAGGGCTGTCTTTGAAGGAGGCAGGGATGGTATAGTGGTGAGTCATTCATTCCAGACTACCAGCCACGTATGGCTCTATCCTTGTGAATGGGATTATAGTTACTTCAGAACTGGGATCACTCACTTCTCTTCATCTCCTTTGGGACACGACTAGGTCTGTTTGTCATTTAATACTGATAATGTGGTCATTTAACAGACGCTAAACACATTCAGTATATGTGGCCCCTGCAGGAATCAAACCCACAACTCTGCTGTTACAAACTCCAGGAACCAGGTCTTTATTGTGCTGGTATGACCAGTGCCATAAGGGAGAAGTCTTTTCCCCATTCATCAGATTTGGCTGCAGGGAGCGAATGAGGGGAGGGAATTAGAAGGAGAAGAGGGTGGGATAGAGGGAGGGGTGGGGGTTACACAGGAATGCTCTGTCACCATGAGAAAAATGCTTCCTTGCTGGTTCTGCCCTTTGTGTAGAAAGTGAGGCAGATGAATACAGAGAAACGGATTAAAGACACAGAAAGAGAAGAGACTGACGTAGTGAGAGCAGAGGTACTACAGGAATGTATCAGAAAGTATCGAGAGAAATGACGTGTGTGTGTGTGTGCTGACACCCTGCACTCAGTCTGATTAGGACTAGGATTAAAACTACACATCTGTCCAGGATGTCAAGAGGATGTTAGGATAGCAGTCACTAAGGTCCATGTGTGTCTGGCTACATCTGCCTGCCTGTCTGCCTGCCTACCCCTCTCTATGGTTAATGTTGTTCTGTAGGCTCAATGCTGTCCTCTAGTGGTGGCATACCAGCACTACAGCTGTTGTTCACCAGCACCCACCCGAATTGCTAGTAACCCATCCGCAACCGCCTGACTATATGTGAAAATCTGAGGCCCACACTCAATCCTAACCTGAAAATATAGAAAATGTGAGGAACAATTCTTTGACTGGCCTTTTTGAATAGGCCTATGTTTCTGCTTATAATTTCCGACATTTTGGTAGGCTGTGTGTTTGTCAAGTTGTCTATAATTAAATACATGCAGCTTCTCTTCTGTCAGTAGTAGTTGCCCTCGAAGACTAAATAAACCCTTGCTCACCAGAATAATGTCATGAATCGATAGAATGAAGGCTTCAATTTAGTTGACATGGGTAAAGTTGCTTCTCCTACAAAGCAAAGACATTTAGGGACCGGGGGAAAAATGCAACAACTCCAGTTTTAAGGAAATTAAAAGCTGTTATAAAGACCCAACATGTTTTTTAAAATAAGATTTCAGTTCAGCTTGGGTGCATATTTTATGTGGTTGAAACACTACCTGCTTTTATGATGCTGTACATTTGCTGTATCATTTCACTGTAAGAAATGCTTAATTCTATGAGTTAATATTAAAGCTATGTGAGAGGTTATAGACCTCCACTCTGTTCAGATTTCACTACTATTCTATCTAACCCATGTTGAACAGTATAGTTCCCAAGATGTGTCATTTTGAAATCCCTGTGTTGTGACTGTGACCTCAGTCATCACACATCTTTCCCCAACATTAGACTACTGTTCTGGCCTGCTGTTCTTTCACAGCATTTCTCTTATTGAATTCAACTCTGACATTGTCCTTTTGGTCTCAGAATTCTACAAAAATGATACATTTATGGATTCTTAATGCATTGTTTTCTCTTTATTCAACCCACCCAATATTGAATGACCCTAAACACGCCCCTCCCCGCCAATATAACTACAGGGATTGCAGGTTATGAGTCAACCCACCCATCTCTACACAGTACAATAGGACAGTGTTTCCCCATCCTGGTCTTGGGATACATTGTCCCTTCCAGAAGAGCCATTTTCCAGTGTCAGTGTTCTGAGGTGATGAAGCATTCTCCTCTCCAGACCTGGGTTCAACACCTATCTATTGAGAGGACCTGTTGCAATGGAACCAACATAACAGTCTCAATAGTCTAGTTGCAAACCACACCATTTGTCACTCCAGGCAGACTCCAGGCAGACTCCAGGCAGACTCCAGGCAGACTCCAGGCAGACTCCAGGCAGACTCCAGGCAGACTCCAGGCAGACTCCAGGCAGACTCCAGGCAGCAATCACTCAAAGTATTTGAAATAGCATTTGAACCCAGGTCGTCTCTGTTTGTCAGTCACAACACTCACCAGTCTGCCCTACCAAACCTGTCTGAGGAGGGGTAGTCTGTGGTGTGGTCTCCATGGGCAACACACAACACTCACCAGTCTGCCCTACCAAACCTGTCTGAGGAGGGGTAGTCTGTGGTGTGGTCTCCATGAGCAACACATGCAAAAAGTCCCAGAAATGTGGTACATTTGGTATGGAAATTATATTTTTGCATGTAAATTAATCATTGTTGGGTTGGATTCCATCATGGAGAGTGAATGAATCATTGTTGGGTTGGATTCCATCATGGAGAGTGAATGAATCATTGTTGGGTTGGATTCCATCATGGAGAGTGAATTAATCATTGTTGGGTTGGATTCCATTATGTAGAGTGAATGAATCATTGTTGGGTTGGATTCCATCATGGAGAGTGAATGAATCATTGTTGGGTTGGATTCCATCATGGAGAGTTAATGAATCATTGTTGGGTTGGATTCCATTATGTAGAGTGAATGAATCATTGTTGGGTTGGATTCCATCATGGAGAGTGAATGAATCATTGTTGGGTTGGATTCCATCATGGAGAGTGAATGAATCATTGTTGGGTTGGATTCCATCATGGAGAGTGAATGGGTCTTGTGACTTACAGTGTATCTGGTCTGATGTCTCTTGGGTTTGTTTACAGGGAACCGAACTGAATGGGTTTGGGAAGACGCCTCTTTTCCTCGGGTAAGTCATGCATCATGAAGGTAATATTAACACATCTATCTTAAACTCACAATAACGTGTGATATAGTCAGTCATATACTCTACCCACAGTGTAGTCCACAAGGGTTCTATTTTTGGCGCTAAAGAGGCACAAGTGTCAAATGCACGTTAATTTGCAATTTCGTCATGTAAAAGCAGGTACACTGGCATTTTCCAGCCCTAACGCCAAGTTCAGCAATTTACCTGTCTACCATCAGCTCCCTTGCACTGAAGTGGGAGGGGTTACAATTTTACAGGTGTGTCCTTAAAAACAAGTGCAAAAGTGACACTTTTCATACAGCACTAATCCCCAAAAAGCAGGTCTTAACAGTAACGCAGATGATAATGGCAGGGATTTTGAGAGTGGAAGCACAGCCTATCCAACCATGACACACAGAGTGGAAACACAGCCTATCTAACCATGACACACAGAGTGGAAGCACAGCCTATCCAACCATGACACACAGAGTGGAAGCACAGCCTATCTAACCATGACACACAGAGTGGAAGCACAGCCTATCCAACCATGACACACAGAGTGGAAGCACAGCCTATCCAACCATGACACACAGAGTGGAAACACAGCATATCCAACCATGACACACAGTGGAAGCACAGCCTATCCAACCATGACACACAGAGCCCATGGAAGCACAGCCTATCTAACCATGACACACAGAGTGGAAACACAGCCTATCTAACCATGACACACAGAGTGGAAGCACAGCCTATCCAACCATGACACACAGAGTGGAAGCACAGCCTATCCAACAATGACACACAGAGTGGAAGCACAGCATATCTAACCATGACACAGAGTGGAAACACAGCCTATCTAACCATGACACACAGAGCCCATGGAAGCACAGCCTATCCAACCATGACACACAGAGTGGAAGCACAGCCTATCCAACCATGACACACAGAGTGGAAACACAGCATATCCAACTATGACACACAGAGCCCATGGAAGCACAGCCTATCCAACCATGACACACAGAGTGGAAACACAGCCTATCTAACCATGACACACAGAGTGGAAACACAGCCTATCTAACCATGACACACAGAGTGGAAGCACAGCCTATCCAACCATGACACACAGAGTGGAAGCACAGCCTATCCAACCATGACACACAGAGTGGAAGCACAGCATATCTAACCATGACACAGAGTGGAAACACAGCCTATCTAACCATGACACACAGAGCCCATGGAAGCACAGCCTATCCAATCATGACACACAGAGCCCATGGAAGCACAGCCTATCCAACCATGACACACAGAGTGGAAGCACAGCCTATCCAACCATGACACACAGAGTGGAAGCACAGCCTATCTAACCATGACACACAGAGTGGAAGCACAGCCTATCTAACCATGACACACAGAGTGGAAGCACAGCCTATCCAACCATGACACACAGAGTGGAAGCACAGCCTATCCAACCATGACACACAGAGCCCATGGAAGGAGAGATGTGCCTTTTGTGCCGGTGAATCTCGTATTTAGAAATTTACTTATAACTGTAAAATACATATTCCAATCTATGGTGTCCTCATATCCATTTATAAATGTCGGTTGGAACTGGTACCAGAACCACTCAGGTCCCCAAAACAGGGGACTTTACATCTATTATAACAAATTGTTTAATTTTATACACTGTCTTTTTAGGCCTTATCAATAGCATGGTGAATTTAATCTTGCTGATTGTCTACATTTGGCATGTCCATGTCCAGACTGCAATTAACAGCAGGCCTAGCCCCTATATTAAATGGCCTAGCCCCTATATTAAATGGCCTAGCCCCTATATTAAATGGCCTAGCCCCTATATTAAATGGCTAGCCCCTATATTAAATGACCTAGCCCCTATATTAAATGACCTAGCCCCTATATTAAATGGCCTAGCCCCTATATTAAATGACCTAGCCCCTATATTAAATGGCCTAGCCCCTATATTAAATGACCTAGCCCCTATATTAAATGACCTAGCCCCTATATTAAATGACCTAGCCCCTATATTAAATGGCCTAGCCCCTATATTAAATGGCCTAGCCCCTATATTAAATGGCCTAGCCCCTATATTAAATGGCCTAGCCCCTATATTAAATGGCCTAGCCCCTATATTAAATGACCTAGCCCCTATATTAAATGACCTAGCCCCTATATTAAATGACCTAGCCCCTATATTAAATGACCTAGCCCCTATATTAAATGACCTAGCCCCTATATTAAATGACCTAGCCCCTATATTAAATGACCTAGCCCCTATATTAAATGGCCTAGCCCCTATATCAGCTATAGCCTAGCCCCTATATCAGCTATAGCCTAGCCCCTATATCAGCTATAGCCTATGTTTAACTATGTATTTCCATATTGAAGCAATGCAACTAGAACAATGTGGACTGCAAACATGTTCAATATATTTAGCAAATATGGGGCAGGCTATTTAATGAACTAGGCTATAACAGACTAACATTCTAACTGGAGTTGATGACAACATAATACATAATACCATAAATACACAACTTGAAGCACCATATATTTAGGCATGGAGCACGTTCTGATTGACCCAGCCTGTTCGTGCCACTGCCACCTACTGCGTTCATAATTCCGGTTGTGAAAATAGCAGGAGCATTTCTGACCCACCCCAAAGCTGTAACGTTACCACCAGTGCTAAGATTTACCATTGTGTTAGGTTGGTTCAAATAGGGCCCAAGTGTCATAAAATCATCACACCAGCATTAACCCGTCTGTCTCCTTAGGGGAGGGAACCCGTTCACCGCTGTCAAGCTACGTCCCACAGTCACCAATGACCGCTCAGGCCCAGTCATCTAAACCTCCAGACCCACCCTCCGGTCCACCTCTACACAGGAGTGGCACCTCCAGCTGGGCATCACCCCATGCTGTCCCCCCTCCTCCAGGCGGATGGACCCAGGGCCGGACACTAGTGTACGGGACAACTTGACACTGTGGGCTGCTGTGCTGAAGATCCAGTAATTTCACTACTACAGATGCCATTAGAAATGACATTGTCTAATACACAGTTGCTGTACTGCTGCAAACGCCTCCCTGAGAAGGTGGGAGGATTTATTTATGTAAACAGATGCACATATATAGATTTTCTAGACCTATTTTTGTCGGTGATGATGAGTGGCGACATACTACATGCGTTCTCGCTGGGCGTGTGTGAAAAGGAGTAGAGGAAGCCTGAGATTGGGCCGTTGAAATATCAGAATGTATTTATGACTTCTTTATTTTTTTTGCTTCAATCACTCGTCAAAAAATGTTAGTTGCCATAGGGCAGTAGATAAATGAATGTATGCAATAAGGGACCTATGCATCACAATTTACGGAGGTCCTTATGGTAGTGTTGCTCGTTATTGTTGATGTATCTCAAATATGATATGTAAAATTGCATTGTTGCTATCATTACTAAAGACCAACTGCTAGTGACTGTCGAATATAAGTATACTCATTCAAGGGAAACGCACACATCATTTTTTCCCCTCAACTCCTTCCAAGAAGTGTACAACGAATTTGATTGGTTGAGTGTGTCATTGTCATCTTGCTGATTGGTTTTTCAGTTAAGTGTTCATACAGTGCTGCTGTTACTAGTGGAAGATGTGAGACCTGTTTACCTTGACTCTATATACCAACAGTAATCAGTCTGTGAAACGTCTCTCACCTGTCTGTTATTCAAGTAGCCCGGGTCATGTTCATTAGGCAAACGGAACAAAGCAGACTGAAACCTTTGAGGGAATGTTTCTTATTGTTTGATTAAAAAAAAAATCAACTGTTTTAAAACGTTTTCCCATACGTTTCCTAATGAATATGAGCCAGTAGTGCTGTGGACATATTGTTAAAAGGACATGGTTAAATGGAATAACTTCCCATAGACCGTGTAGCCATTTTGCTTTTATCTTCATGCTTCATGGAAGGCATTTTCAACCTAGTGGCTAATTTTATCATTTTTCTTTGGTCTGCCTTGCCTACTCCCTGAGTTTGGAACGTTGCCGTATGAAAATAAACAAATATACACTGAACAAAAATGTAAACGAGGCATGTAAAGTGTTGGTCCCATGTTTCATGAGCTGAAATAAAAGATTCCAGAAATGTTCCATATGCATAAAAAACGTACTTCTCTCAAATGTTGTGCACAAATGTATTTACATCCCTGTTAGTGAGCATTTCTCCTTTGCCAAAATAATCCATTCACCTGACAGGTGTGGCATATCAAGAAGTTGATTTAACAGCATGATCATTACACAGGTGGACCTTGTGCTGGGTACAATAAAAGACCCCTTTAAAATGTGGAGTTTTGTCACAACACAATGCCACAGATGTCTCAAGTTTTGAGGGAGCGTGCAATTGGCATGCTGACAGCAGGAATGTCCACCAGAACTGTTTCCAGATAAAATGTCAATTTCTCTACCATAAGCAGCCTCAAACATAATTTTTGAGAATTTGGCAGTACGCCCAACCGGCCTCACAACTGCAGAGGCATCGTGTAGGCGAGTGGTTTGTTGATGTCAGTGTTGTGAACAGTGTGTCCCATGGTGGCGGTGGGGTTATGTTATGGGCAGGCATAAGCTACGGACAATGAACACAATTACATTTTATCGAGGGCAATTTTAATGCACTGAATCGACATGTGCAACAGAATGTTCCAGTTCCCACCAATATTCAGCAACTTCGCACAGTCATTGAAAAGAAGTGGGACAATATTTCACAAGCTACAATCACCAGCCTGATCAACTCTGTGAAGGAGATGTTGTACTTGAATTCAGTAAATTCTTTGAAATTGTTGCATTTATATTTTTGTTCAGTATATTTTACTGTTTGTCTTCTCATTATTTAAACTCTTTGTCGTGATAAATTGTTATTGGGTAGCCTAGTGGTTAGAGCGTTGGACTAGTAACCGGAAGGTTGCAAGTTCAAACCCCCGAGCTGACAAGGTACAAATCTGTCATTCTGCCCCTGAACAGGCAGTTAACCCACTGTTCCTAGGCCGTCATTGAAAATAAGAATTTGTTCTTAACTGACTTGCCTAGTTAAATAAAGGTTAAAATAATAATAATTGGTGAATTATGTTATGACCAATAATATAACAGGTACTTCATAACTAGAAAGGCCGGGTTTCAATCCAAGGCACACTGTTAATACACCTTTTAAAGGCAACTTCCCTGATGTTCACAGAGATCACATTCATGATCAACTCTGGATGTCAGCTCTGATTCTAATAATTAACTGGTTGAAAACAGAATCCGGTTAGTTACAACTGGGGTTGAATTGAACAGGAACAGGGTTGTCTTCTACAAAGTGATTGGGCACTGATCTAGTCAGTTGAGCTGTTTAGACCATATGATTATATGGAAAGAGGGACCTGATCCTAGATCAGCACTCCCACTTCCAGACAGTTTATGAATACAGGCCAGGAAAAGTTTTAAAAGATCAGGCGAGACATACCGCACTCATGGTTCTTTATTTACAATAACTCTTTTAGAAAAAATAAGGACCTCAATCATGATGGCGTGCGTAGTGTTTCAAAGCAGATCCATGTAAAATACACCCCCCAATATATGACCCCATTTTATTACATGACATGGACAATACACTACTGGTGGTAGAGAGACATATGGGTACATAGAGACATTCTCAGTTGATTGTCTATTGTTGGGAGGATTGCAGGAGGCTGAGTTGTCACTGAGAAGAATACTAAAATGGCTACAGATTATCCAGAGATTACACATGTCAACCTGCTTGTATTATGAAAAAAACTGTCCGCATGCTTTTCCTCCCTCCCTTGGCTGAGTCTGCTTGGTTGTAGGTCAAAGACGTGGAGCCCGACTTGACCTGGGTGAACTCCTGCAGAGCCTGTGTAGGGCCTGGGTGAACTCCTGCAGAACCTGTGTAGGACCTGGGTGAACTCCTGCAGAACCTGTATAGGACCTGGGTGAACTCCTGCAGAACCTGTGTAGGACCTGGGTGAACTCCTGCAGAACCTGTGTAGGACCTGGGTGAACTCCTGCAGAACCTGTGTAGGACCTGGGTGAACTCCTGCAGAACCTGTGTAGGACCTGGGTGAACTCCTGCAGAACCTGTGTAGGGCCTGGGTGAACTCCTGCAGAACCTGTGTAGGGCCTGGGTGAACTCCTGCAGAACCTGTGTAGGACCTGGGTGAACTCCTGCAGAACCTGTGTAGGACCTGGGTGAACTCCTGCAGAACCTGTGTAGGACCTGGGTGAACTCCTGTAGGACCTGGGTGAACTCCTGCAGAGCCTGTGTAGGACCTGGGTGAACTCCTGCAGAGCCTGTGTAGGACCTGGGTAAACTCCTGCAGAGCCTGTGGAAGACCTGGGTGAACTCCTGCAGAGCCTGTGGAAGACCTGGGTGAACTCCTGCAGAGCCTGTGGAAGACCTGGGTGAACTCCTGCAGAGCCTGTGGAAGACCTGGGTGAACTCCTGCAGAGCCTGTGTAGGACCTGGGTGAACTCCTGCAGAGCCTGTGTAGGACCTGGGTGAACTCCTGCAGAAGACCTGGGTGAACTCCTGCAGAGCCTGTGGAAGACCTGGGTGAACTCCTGCAGAGCCTGTGGAAGACCTGGGTGAACTCCTGCAGAGCCTGTGTAGGACCTGGGTGAACTCCTGCAGAACCTGTGTAGGACCTGGGTGAACTCCTGCAGAACCTGTGTAGGACCTGGGTGAACTCCTGCAGAACCTGTGTAGGACCTGGGTGAACTCCTGCAGAACCTGTGTAGGACCTGGGTGAACTCCTGCAGAACCTGTGTAGGACCTGGGTGAACTCCTGCAGAACGTGTAGGGCGCTTCAACCTATGTCCAAATTTACACACTACTTAGAACGTACATTTTTATTGGGCATGCATTCTAAGTGGTATGCTATAGTGACATTAAAGGATACTGGAACAGAGACCCCTATTCATTAGGCAGCAAACGGTAGAAAATGGACTGAAACAGGGAGGGACTACCTGGTTTTGCCCAATAAGAAACACTGAGGTCTGCAGACCTATATAAAAGCCATCAATCAGAATCATACCTGTGAAAATATGACATGGCCCCAGAATAGAAAGAAACCAGAACAGACAACAGCTCAATGACAAATTTTCCATGTCTCAGTTCGGGACAGCTGATGTCTCAGTGTTACGTTTAAAACCCTCCCCCAGCCAGAGTCGAGCTGGGAAAAGATATTCTCTGCGACTATGGCCCAGACTGAGTGGGGGCAGCATTCTCAAAGGCTTCAAAACAGAGGTTCAAAAGGGTTGCTTAAAGAGGCTCTCGCTCCATGGGTCATTTCCTTATAGTCATATACCTGTATAGTGACGAACCATTTCCCAAAGTGATGAGTATCCTTTAAAAAATACAGAATTAATCCTAAAATGTGACTACATGAAACAGAAAGCGCTTCAGAAGTGGCAGAACTGAACAATTCCCAGGTGTGGTGCAATTGGAATTTAACATTGAGCACAAAATCTACTTGTGCCTCTGTTTGATTGGACATGACAAAACAAAGGAATTCTATCAAGTAAATTATTTGTTATTGATCCACATCTTGAGCCACATAATGATCACAATCCCTTTCTGGGCCTATATCACAAAGAGCCTCTAGGATCAGTTTGGCTTTTAAATCATAATGCACAAGGTTTATATGGACAGGGAGGACCTGATCCTAGATCTCCTACTCGGATGCACTTGTTGAATATGCGCCCTGGGGCCGTATCCACAAAGCATCTCAGAGTAAAACATTTGGTCGTAGGTGCTAAGAGACATTTCACTCCAACTCTTATGGGTAACAATAAAAGCTATGCAGGAAGCTTCTTTAGTCATAACAGTCCCCCACCTAGTCAAGAGATATTTAGGAGACCCCGTGAGCTGTCCTAACCAGCTTAGTTACCAACAGGTGTCTTGGTCATAGAAAAAGGCAGTGCTTCCTGCACCATAGACAGACTGTTGCTTTGGAGTTGAAAGAATGTTTCTATACGATCAACCCATAATAATGTACACCTTGTACTTTGGACAATGATTTCACAAGGCTTCATTCACATGACAGCCTTAATACTTACAACCACTAGGCTAATAAACCATCACACAGTTCTCTTTCAATTATTTCATGAACCTACATGTCATTTAAAGTTATCCCTTTGGAGCGCAATATCACATTAAAACTAGCCGTGTCTATGGGTTGGACATCTACAGCCTATATTAACTTTGTGTTGGGTAAAACTAGCCGTGTCTATGGGTTGGACATCTACAGCCTATATTAACTTTGTGTTGGGTAAAACTAGCCGTGTCTATGGGTTGGACATCTACAGCCTATATTAACTTTGTGTTGGGTAAAACTAGCCGTGTCTATGGGTTGGACATCTACAGCCTATATTAACTTTGTGTTGGGTAAAACTAGCCGTGTCTATGGGTTGGACATCTACAGCCTATATTAACTTTGTGTTGGGTAAAACTAGCCGTGTCTATGGGTTGGGCATCTACAGCCTATATTAACTTTGTGTTGGGTAAAACTAGCCGTGTCTATGGGTTGGACATCTACAGCCTATATTAACTTTGTGTTGGGTAAAACTAGCCGTGTCTATGGGTTGGACATCTACAGCCTATATTAACTTTGTGTTGGGTAAAACTAGCCGTGTCTATGGGTTGGACATCTACAGCCTATATTAACTTTGTGTTGGGTAAAACTAGCCGTGACTATGGGTTGGACATCTACAGCCTATATTAACTTTGTGTTGGGTAAAACTAGCCGTGTCTATGGGTTGGACATCTACAGCCTATATTAACTTTGTGTTGGGTAAAACTAGACCTTTTTGAAAAGCTTTATGCAACATTATCAGCAAGTGACTTGATGCCTTTAGATGTGTTGAACAGAAGAGTGCTGACATAACGTTCATATTTTAACTGTCAAACTGATTCAATATTCCCATCACATTATTCTAAACATATGCAAAGCAACATATTAAAACATATTAAACAAATTAAAAAGTAGACAAAGTGATGGTGTCCGGCAGATGATATCACACGTTTTACCACTGAAACATTCCCTGTAGTTGTCTGAAGCGTGTTGTACAGCTCTCAGTGCCTCGTCCTGATTGGTTATTCCTCATCATTTGCAACAATGTCAATGAGCATCATCACTATCCTTCTTTTGCGGTACCTCAAACTGTGGTGATTACCAACGGAGAAACTTTTGAGTTGATTTTTCTCCTGGTTCAGAGTCTGTCTGAGCAGTAACTTATCCTCATAAAACCTACTCTGAGCTGGGAGCTTTTTGTTGTCTTAAAACAGGATCCAGGATATTGTCTGATACGCTTTGTGGAATATGGCCCCTGTCTGTTTTCTGCTCTATAGCGTAATAAAGGCACCAGCAGTAATGGACAAAGATCAGGCTTCTTCACTAGATAATACTACCAAAGTATATTCTACCATATACAAATGTAGGTTTTCACATGCACCTCTATCATATCAGAATTAATGGCTGGCTAGAAGTTCATTGTGGCGACTACTTAATTGTTGTATAGAAAATACCTGGCATTCTCAGTGTGTAATAATTATAAACAACAAAGTTATAAGATCCAGCTGGGCTGAGAGGACGAGCTACAGGTTGGTCCTTCTACCCGAAGGTGGCGCCACAGTTGGGGCATCTCCTCTGGCGCAGTGCCAAGCAGAAGAGGATCCCCAGGGGGAAGAAGAAGACGGCACACATGATCCCCAGGCAGGTGAAGTCATCCTCCAGCACGCCCACTCTGAAAAAAGATGAAGGCGCACATTAAAGAGACAGAATGTTGGCCTCTGGTGATGCTCTCCTCTGGTGATGCTCTCCAGCAAAAAAGGGGCCAACTGAGCAAAAACATGTTTGCCAATAAGTAAGGATGTGTGGTTTTATGAGATAAGTTATTTAAAAATGATCATATACGTAACAACATTCAAGCAAAAAAAACTACATTCCCATCCACCCCAGAAAGCATTTTTTAGGACTGAGAAAACTCTGGTCAATGGACCCACCTCCCAAAAACCACGAGCAGGAAAAGGAGCACCTATTGGTGTAGAGATTGAACCATCCTGTTGTTGTTGTGTGTCAAGTCGCCACAGGACAAATAACTAATAATGAGAGAGAATAATAAGTAGTCTATACTTTCTAGCAGTCATTGTGACTCTGGGCTTTCTAGGTTCCCATGGTAATCGTGTTGGAGATGCAGTGCTATTAGATGTAGGAGCCGTGAACATAATCATAACACTGTTATGTGGTCTAAAGGCACATTGTGGTCTCACTGTGTGACCTGGGGAATCACATGGAGAGTTAACTGTGGGTTCCCCTGAACAGAGTGGCTACTAGAAGGAACAGAGCTGCAGGGGTTAACAGCTAGCAGGAACTACTGTCTGGTCTTATGACTCCACGTGTTGGCTGACTAGCATCACGTCCAATGCATCTGTCAACTCCCCTTAGAGGAAGTCTACATTGTATAGACCCAAATATGTCTAGATGTTGAACTGTAGTGATCACACTATACACCTACTGGCCCTTCACAATCACATCATGGTGTGTTCCAATCAGACAAACACTGTATTTCAATAAGTCTTGTGACTAGAGGGAGTGCAGCTACCAGAAGTTACTTTTTACAGCAGGTTAGGAGAGCATTTTAGCCAGCCCCAACACTTTCCCTAACCTTAACCTAAGTCTCCTAACCTGCTACGAAAAAAGGTCACTTCCAGTTGTAGCTGTACTTCCTCTAGTTAGAACCGTTTCTAGAAGAAATGGTGGACAGAAGAAATATGTGAGCAACAACAGGTGGAGCGCAAAGGTAGTGTGGACTTTGACGTTTTGCCTGCTGTGTGTGTGTGTGTGTGTGTGTGTGTGTGTTGCCTGCACCTGCCACTGCCACTACTTATCAGCTGAGTATCAGTGTGCCAAGGCCACAAACTGGACTTAGAACCCTTTAGTGAACCTGGCAATGCAAAGTGGTGACAAACTAAAACAAGCCATCTCCCTCTACCGTCAATCTAGTGGTGACAAACTAAAACAAGCCATCTCCCTCTACCGTCAATCTAGTGGTGACAAACTAAAACAAGCCATCTCCCTCTACCGTCAATCTAGTGGTGACAAACTAAAACAAGCCATCTCCCTCTACCGTCAATCTAGTGGTGACAAACTAAAACAAGCCATCTCCCTCTACCGTCAATCTAGTGGTGACAAACTAAAACAAGCCATCTCCCTCTACCGTCAATCTAGTGGTGACAAACTAAAACAAGCCATCTCCCTCTACCGTCAATCTAGTGGTGACAAACTAAAACAAGCCATCTCCCTCTACCGTCAATCTAGTGGTGACAAACTAAAACAAGCCATCTCCCTCTACCGTCAATCTAGTGGTGACAAACTAAAACAAGCCATCTCCCTCTACCGTCAATCTAGTGGTGACAAACTAAAACAAGCCATCTCCCTCTACCGTCAATCTAGTGGTGACAAGCTAAAACAAGCCGTCTCCCTCTACTGTCAATCTAACACTCCTAGAAATCAGGCTCTATAATTTGACTTTGTAGTCCAGGCCTCAGAAGTGAAAACAAGTCTGTATTTACACCAAACACTGGTTTAAAGTCTCAATGTAAACGTGCCATTAGTGTATTCTATCATCAATTAGACTAATATGTTCATTTTAAAAACACTAACACTTTTTTTTTTTACTAAATCAACACAAGACGGACACTACAGCTGCCGGGTCACGTTCATTAGGCACCAAACGGAATGAAACAGACAAACAGGAATGGACTACCTTGACTTGTCCAATAAGAAACACTCCTTTTCCGTTGCAAAACATTTAAATGTTTATTAGGACAAACGTTTTCCATTGTATGACCTAAAGAACACGACCCTGACCATTTTTCATACAAGACCACGTTGACTCATGACAACGTTTGACCTTCAAGAGCATCATACAGTCAATCAACTTCCTCTCTCCTGTCACATGTCTGTGTTCCAAGCAGCGGACACAGAGAGGATGTTGTATCAGACAAATTGAAACCACTGCGGTCACTCTCGAAATGAAGCTTTACCCTACAGCAGCAGCTTTAGCGTGTGCTAGGCCTGCCTGCCTGCCTACAGTGTAATACTGTTACCATGACACTCACATGTAGCTATGCTGTGGAACACCCTTTGGACACAGATGGAGCAGAAGACAACCGTCATTTAACACATGGAAACCACGTGTTCACCACAGGAACACTATTGATTGACAGTGAAAAGGCTTTCCTTGATGGCAGATTAGCCTACTGATTGGTCTTGGTTTGGCAGACTCCTACACCTTCTCCCAAATCAGATCAAATTGTATGTCACATGCACAGACTACAAATCTGGTTCCCCCTTCAACTGTGGTTCATCTCAAGGTTTCAAACAATGTTCTTCCTTCTAAATCACCTTAGTTACACGCTTGTTATAGCATTACTCCCCCTGTGGCTTTCAGAGAGTTCAGCTCTGTGACAACAGCTTAATGGAACATTCCAACACTTTCCAAACTCATTCGTCATCTCCAGCATGTCAACATATGTGAGAACAGCAGGTTTCTGTTTTTTCTCTCTCAAAAAGATAGACCATAACATAACCTGGTGACATCATATGTTGTGCATCCTGTGATGTCAACCAACTCCTCTTAATATTGATATATTTCTTCATTCCATTCTTTTACTTTGAGATGTGTGTATTGTTGTGAATTGTTAGCTACTGTTGTAGCTAGGAAGACCAGCATTTCATTACACACACAATAACATCTGTTAAATGTGTATGTGACCTATAAAATGTGATTTGAACTGAGCAGTCAAAGGTTACTTTACTAAAATATAATAAAACAATAAGACTGAATTGAAGGCTGCCAGAAATGCACAGTCCCCCCCCTCCATGGATACAATACTGTTGTACTGAATTCTGTGCCCCCTCCATAGATACAATACTGTTGTAATGAATTCTGTGCCCCCTCCATAGATACAATACTGTTGTACTGAATTCTGTGCCCCCTCCATAGATACAATACTGTTGTACTGAATTCTGTGCCCCCTCCATAGATACAATACTGTTGTACTGAATTCGGTGCCCCCTCCATAGATACAATACTGTTGTACTGAATTCGGTGCCCCCTCCATAGATACAATACTGTTGTACTGAATTCTGTGCCCCCTCCATAGATACAATACTGTTGTACTGAATTCTGTGCCCCCTCCATAGATACAATACTGTTGTACTGAATTCTGTGCCCCCTCCATAGATACAATACTGTTGTACTGAATTCGGTGCCCCCTCCATAGATACAATATTGTTGTACTGAATTCTGTGCCCCCTCCATAGATACAATACTGTTGTACTGAATTCGGTGCCCCCTCCATAGATACAATACTGTTGTACTGAATTCGGTGCCCCCTCCATAGATACAATACTGTTGTACTGAATTCGGTGCCCCCTCCATAGATACAATACTGTTGTACTGAATTCTGTGCCCCCTCCATAGATACAATACTGTTGTACTGAATTCGGTGCCCCCTCCATAGATACAATACTGTTGTACTGAATTCTGTGCCCCCTCCATAGATACAATACTGTTGTACTGAATTCGGTGCCCCCTCCCAACATACAGTTTGCTTCCCCACTATGTGTGTGTTGTTGGGGGCTGGTGTCTCACCTGCAGGCTGGGCAGCCCCCCACCACCACCACGGAGGGCTGGATGATGGTGTATGTGCCAGGGTAGGGCTGCTGGGCTATGGCTGGGCCCATCTGTGCACTGGGGCCTTCTTGGAACCCTGTGGTAGGACAAGGGGAGAAGAGTTTGAATTAGGCTAGATCTGAACTACAAGGGGAAGTCATGAGTCAGTTTCCGTTTCAGTCAGCCAAGAGAGGCAAGGGATTATACAGTATTTGCCACTAGTAAAATAACGAACCCAGTACCCTGTACAGAGCATAGACAACTCTAATACACACTTGTACATGTGTGAAATATGATAAATATAAGCATCCACCCAAATTTGTTTTGGTATTACAGTCTACAGTGTGGAAGCTACTCTATAAATGTCAGCAAGTTCATGAAACTTAAAATAAAAAAGTTACGTTATGGCGGTTCCAGCACATCGGCGCGTAACGACGTCATAGTTCAGGAGCTGGCTTTGAACGTTAGGTAACAACCCTACAATGTGATCTACTTGCCTGGGCCAGTGGGGTACTGATATGGCGGCGGCTGTTGAAAGCCCGGGGGTGCAGGGGTTGGGGCGGGGATAGCTCCATAATTGTGCTGCTGGCCATATTCATACGCCCCCGGGACGACGTTAGCATAAGCGGGAGGACGGTCTTGGAGAAGAGGTTTGCTGTCCATATCTGTTGCGTCCTCAAGTTATGTTTGTCTTTCTTTGCCTTGGCTGGCCCTCTTCTTCCCACACAAATTGGATTTACTTAGTCGGTGTTGCCTCGAGTCATACGACTTTTGCAGGCACGGATGGGTAAAAAAAAACGAAGAAAACACGACGCGCAAAAATTTAAGTTATCGCCTCTCTCCATGTGCCAACTTTGTCCCTGACTGCACCACCCGAAACACTCGCGGACTGTTCAGTCTAAAGGGAGGATGCTTATTTAAAAAAGAGGGAAATGTCTAAAATATCGCCATCTTATCACCTCATTATGTCATTTTTTGTCAAAAGAACCTCTCCAATCATTCTAGAGCACACAAAAAAACAGTTGTAAACTCGGAACTCGTTTTCCCTTTCTGTCTGGATTGTCACAAGACTCAAATCATGTGATGCGCTCCGGAACGCCTATGTGCGGAGAAAGGGGGCGCGTTCGAGCAGATCACATTTGTCAAGTCGGTGACCAAAGTCTGTTGCATTCTGGGTGTACAAATTGTCTGACTTGTGCCTATAAAGTTTTGACTGCAAGTTTTTGCAATTGTTCTTCACCAACTTCATGCAACCATCGCCTGGACGTCATTTGGATGTTTATTTTTTAATTTTTTATAATAAACATTTTTTAAACCCATGCAAACGTGTTCAAAGACATGACTGAAACAGGAACCTATTTAACAAGTTGTGTGTACAGGTGATATACCATAAAACTTCAATTAATAGCCCGGGTGTTTATTTGCTTAAATTACTGAACACAACAGGTGCTTATTTGAACCAGGCACACTGCTTTTGCATATTTGCATAGTTAATTGTTTAAATCCAGCGTTCACTTCCAGCATTTTAATCAATCTTAATATCCTGCACTAATGTGTTATAATTGACACAATTAAATTGCCTCTTTTTTTATTTTTATAAAAATAAAAAAAATGTTCTTGACAGAATAATTATCATCTTTGACTGTACATTTTCGGCAGTTCCTACTTTCGCCACAAGAGGGCGAAAGTCCTTACTGATTTAGTTAATGTCATTAATTTAGTTAATGTAACAAATCAAACATTACACCTCAACATTTATGGTGAACTAGTAAGCAATTAATTTAGACATTTGCTCTAATGTGTTAAGTTGCCCTGCTGGCTATCAAAAGGGACAGGTGGCTATTTGAGGCTGTGTGTAATTTAAGTTTTACAGTATACAAATAAATGGGATATTTGAGGTTCTATCTCACTAATTGACTGTACAATATACACATATTATATTATGATTTCAGTTGATGAGTGTGCGAATTTCGTCTACAGTCGGTTGCCTTATCCCAGTGGTCACCAACCAGTCGATCGCGATCGACTTCTCGATCTCCAAGGCATTTCTAGTCGATCGCCAAACATTTCTGTAAAAAAAAAAAAAATAAAGCCTTGTGATCCTATTTTCTTTTATTAGTCTCGGGCTGTTGGTGGTAGGTGCAGCCAATTCAGCTGCCCTGCGCGCCGGGTTGGCAAACTGTTGTCATTTCATGTGTCTGAAGGTACAAACTCTACCTTCCTGGTGGGCCTGGAGAGAAAATCAAGTGCACTATACCACCGCTGGCCAATCAGATTGCTCAGATGACCGAGTCTGCACAGCATTTTAGGATGCATTATAGAAAGCTACGGCAAAATTGATACTGTGAGATTTCAAAACGTTTAAAACAAGGACTATAGAGAGACTGTCAACGAACACAGCAAAGAGCTGCTGTTTTTATGAGTGAGTTTAAGTTCTTACTCAGCACTGTCAACACATTGTATTCAACACTTTTATAACCCATAAAATGCGCGTTCTTCCTATTTCCACTCAGCGCTACAACAAGCAGTGCAGCAGTAATGAATGAGTAGGGAAGTGGATCTATAGGCTTGGGTCGTTTTTTATTATTATTAGTGGCTTGGGTCTTTTTTAATATCAAGGAATATTTCACGTTCTCTGTTCATAGGAGTAACAACATGAATTTGTGCATGAGGCAGAAATATTGTGGTGCGACTCGAGTTTCGCCATCAGCTGGAAAACAGTCTCTTTTTGGTCAGTGTCAGTGGAGGAAAGGGAGAGCGGAGGGATGTTGAGAAACGGACCCTCAGTCTGCTGCTCTCTCCCTCCACTGAGACTGACCTCAGTCTGCTGCTCTCTCCCTCCGCTGAGACTGACCATCAGTCTGCTGCTCTCTCCCTCCGCTGAGACTGACCCTCAGTCTGCTGCTCTCTCCCTCCGCTGAGACTGACCCTCAGTCTGCTGCTCTCTCCCTCCGCTGAGACTGACCCTCAGTCTGCTGCTCTCTCCCTCCGCTGAGACTGACCATCAGATGCAGGCACCATAAGCCCAGTAAAATAAAAAAGCTAATTGTTTAAATGCATGCTCACTCAGCTGTGCCTCACAAGTAATACAACAATGGAGCTATTACCGGTGTGATCATATACACTACCTCACATTTTGAAATATATATTTTTTTAAATGTCCAGAACAACACAGGCAAATTCAAGCAAAGCCAGTATGTGGTGATAATGTATTGGTCCTATAGCTTACCGCACAGCCTCATTGCTACAGTACTGCTATTAATAGGTTAATGTTGCATAGGCTTACATGTTTTAAGTCATGTAAATAAAAAAATCTGAGCGGTAGATCTCGGCATTTTGACTCAGAAAGTGATCTTGACTTAGAAAAGGTTGACCACTGCCTTAGCCTTACCACTCAAACGCACCCAGCGCTTCTTAAAGTGGCAACCCATCAACATATAAACGTCCAGCGCTGTGCTGTAGCAAGAACTTCTCTCTAATTGTATTGGAAAATGTATGCTATTATTCAAACGTTGTACTAAATTAGACCCACACAACAGTATTGGTTTATCTCACCTAAATCACCTTCTGCACAACAATGATTACATGCTATGACCAAATGTAACGTTAGCCATACAGCTCATAATATAATGCTTATTATATTATATTACATAATAGGCATGTCCTATTGAATTAATTGCATGCAGAGTGGCAACACTATGCCTATATCAAGGCTATATGGCCTTCAAACTCAACTCTGGACCTCGACGCCAGTTCCACTGCCTTTTTCTTGTGTTGTCACAATTCCTATTAAGATATTGATATAGCCTCCCAATTTGATAAAGAGTGTAGCCTAAAACATAATAACTATCATGTCACTGTAGTAGCTCACTAACAATAACAAATATTGCCCCATGGTCTATTTGAAGACATTGGGCATGCAAATATCGTGATTATGATACATAATTATTGAGTCAACTAAAACCTACCTACTGTTTAATTATTTACACCTAACTTGTGTGGAATCAATAATTAAGATTCCGGTAGTAGGCGATATGTGCGCGTCTCTCCACTTCTCCGTCAAACAGCTGTAGCCGTCGGAAAAATATACAAGCCCACGCAGTTTGTCCAATCAAAAGACGAGATTCGGGACACCTGCAGAATGTCAGCCAATCCGAGTAACAGTTCCACCATTTCCTGTTGTGGATTTGGAACGAGACGTTATACCTTCAGAATGGGAATAAAAAGCGGATAGAGTAGAATAATTGGGTGGATGATTTGGCCCACTAAATGCAGCTAAACCTACGAAAACGGGCAAAGAGCGTAAGTAGGGCATTTGAACCTCTATATTGCTGTTGTAACGGAATATTGGATGATGTGTTCGGGGACAGGACGAAAGTGGAGTCTATCAAGTCAGTGACACTTTGCAGGACAGGACTAGATGCATTGAAGTTATGTTTTGCTGTTTGTCATCACCTCAAACCACAGTTGGTTGCCCGAAATATTCCTATTTCAATTTTCCTATTGATATTGAATTTCATTCCAGGCTGGGGCGCATCAACATGCATGGCAGGTGTCCGGTTTTAACGCA
Source organism: Oncorhynchus kisutch (assembly GCF_002021735.2). Taxonomy (NCBI): domain Eukaryota; kingdom Metazoa; phylum Chordata; class Actinopteri; order Salmoniformes; family Salmonidae; genus Oncorhynchus; species Oncorhynchus kisutch. The sequence goes on along the minus strand of NW_022261983.1, from coordinate 2,966,135 downwards.
CCTGGGTGTCTGATATCATGACGCGTCTTATCAGTGTCCATTGACAACCGTTGATCGGTTTTCGTTATTCAGGTGCAAGCCGCTCCTTACTCTGTTATTCCTCGGTGCCATAGGCTATGAAATCCACACAACCAGGCTACTCTAAATGTTTAAGCAGCCTGCCCACACCGTTGACAGCATATCATTGGGACCGATGACACATCCAATTTTCCCATTCCCAGTATTTATAGTGTTTAGTGTTCCCACACGGCCGTATCTCCACGTTGCAGCACGTGTTTACCGGAGATGAAGGCGACCACCTGTGGTAATTAACTGTGTATGGTGCTCCAAACACTTGTGTGTAGGCCCAACGGAAGAAGGCTGCGAGAAACGTGTTACAGCTGAAAAATACTAGAGGCTTCAACTGTGAAAGCCGTTTAAAACAAGTGTACAGTAAGTGTATATTTTGCATTTCTAAAAATGTATTTTTGATATGAAAGTAAACGGCTTTGTTTCTAGAACCGTATCACAATTGAGAATCGATTCACATGGCTGTTTCGGCTGCCAGAGCCAGTCTACCTCCTGATAATAAACAAGGTACTTGGACCTTAAGGAGTAACGTTAGGCTCGCCAACACTTAAGAGCACATTCGTGGGCTAGTAGGTAGGCTACTGGAATAAAAAACTGACTGTGTAGAAAACAAATCTGCTGACCGCTAAGCCAAAGATCTGTATAACTAACCCAAGATAGACCAGACTGTCATTTCCAATGGAAGCAAATGAATCATAGTGGGCAGAACAAACAAGGTGGTGGGCAGAGCCAAGTACGAGCTAGCGAGATCCTATTGGCGTTTTCTAGCGAGTATTTGCATTTTTCCGTTAGGGAACGCCTACTATGTGAAGTGCAAGTGTGCAATAACTCTACAAAATTTAGTCTACTCTGTTCTTAATTTATTTTAGTTTTGTGTTCAGAACTGTATTCCGATCAAATGTTTAATCAATGAGAGAGTTAGCAGAATGCAGGTCAAAATCCGTCTCCCTCCATCTTCTCCCACTGCTTTGGCTTCCTCACATCACCACATTTTAGTGGAGTGGAAACGCTACCCTCATGCTTCAGATTTATACAACCGGTGAAATATCTGGCTCATTATTCTAACTGTGGCTAATCTAATCAGTCCATTAAGAGTAGACAACGCTCAGCACAGAGCAATGTTGTGTTGCGGTAATGGCCGGGCCAGTGTGGTGAGAGGATTATAAACTGCCCCAGTGTTTATCATCAGGCCCCATCATGTCCAGCTCGCTCCTATGGGCAGTGGACGTATACGGGAAGGTGTACAGCCTATCCACCACCAGAGGGCGCTGGGAGCGTGACGAGGACACCCTCCTGGAGCTAAAGCGTGTTACGGCTGGACAGAGGTGCAGCTGGGGAATTGGCTGTGACCACCATGTTTACCTCAATATCGACCCTGGGGAGGTGCCAATTCGCTATCGAGAGGAGACCTATGAGAACCAGGTATTGTGATAATGCCATGTCTCCTCTGCCAACATTTACTTATTTAAACATGTGTGTGTGCGTGCATATGCACATGCTTGCTTATGTCTGCATGTTCAATTTTACCTTACAAAACTGTGTTTGGTTTCAGAGGTGGAACCCAGTGGACGGCTTCACTGACGTGCTGCTGCCCACTGACCGTTGGGCCTGGAGTGACCTCACAGGGGGGACCGCCCAGCCGCTGCACAGCTTCCTGTTGCCCTCAAACAGCTGGGAGTGGGAGGGGGACTGGTACGTGGACCAGGTCTGCGCTGGAGGAGACCCCATTGAAACTGGGGTGAGAGACTGGAATTTGGAATGCCAACAATTGCACAACAAGTCTGGGGTAGCAGACTTTGAGGTGCTCAATGAAGCTATGGAGTGCATCTCAAACGGTACCCTCTTCCCTAGTGCACTACTTTTGACCAGAGCCCTATAGGTCCTACTGAAAACTAGTGCACTCGAAAGCCTTGGATTCATTAAAACACACAGCTGTTGATTCAGTCGGGCCAACTGCTGACCTCTGAACTCTTTTACTTGTCAGTTTAATTGTGTGTGTGTGTGCGCGCATCTGTGTGTTTAGGGCTGGGAGTATGCAGTGGACTTTCCTGCTAACTTCTCCAGAGAGAAGAAGTGGAACTCGTGTGTTTGTCGCAGGCGATGGATTAGAGACAGGATATACAAAGCCAGAGGCTCTTGGACCAAGGTACAGTATTTTGGCCCACAACATGACTTGATTTGGTCCTCTTCACCTAATTGTGAGCATATGTCGTCCACCATTAGTTTCTGTGTGAGATCTTTTCCCGAGCCTGGTCTATCTGTCTTGCCAACTCACATGTGACAATGACCATAGAATTTGGGAAGACAGCACAAACCGTTCTAGGACCAGGCTAGGAGATCCCCACTGAAGGCTACATGCACTCCTGAAGGTATTACAATGCCTCCAGTAAATATACTCTCGTTTTAACAGTTCCTCTCCTGACTGAACCCCCACAGATCCCCTTGGACCACCCCAAGCAGCCCCCTCTCCCCCTCAGTGACGTTAGCTGTGGAGGCTGGGAGATGAGCGACCAACCCGGGCGATATCACTTCCTGTGGGGTGTGTCCCAACAAGGACAGGTCAGTGTGGCTGATCCATCACAGGTTATTCTGCTATGATGTTTCCTGTGCCTTAATACACCTGCATACAAACTGATTCTTCACACACATTAACAATACCTTTCAAATGGAATGTTGTTCACCTTCATGTTTTGTACGAACTCGCACACTCAGGCCTGCATATCTTAATGATGATAACATAGTCTCAGTGTTGGCAACTTGGTGAGGTGTCAAATACAGCACACAAGACCATTGTGCAGTTCAAACATTTGGCCACTAGAAGGCAGCAGTACTCCATCCATTGTCAATGCATTGCTTAACTTGGTCTTAGACTGTTCTTCCTCTTTTACGTCCAGTCTTGATCTGCTATTCCAGGAATCTCAGCATACTATCCTCTATAGGGAGGATCCTCTATAGGGATCCTCTGAACAGATCTTCCATTTACACCACTATAAATATAATGGATTGAGGTCAACGTCACTTACATCAGTGAATGTGAGACTTTCAAAGCAGCGGTTTTCTAAGTTCGTCATATGAGGTGCCTATATGCAAATGCTTTGCGTTCCTACCTTCACTAAATGTTGTGTTTCATCATCTCTTAATCATCAAATTATAGTGAGAATCTGCACACAGTAACTGAACTTAATTTGCATTTCAACCAGAATGTCTGAACTCTTGCCACCCTCAAGAGTTGAGTTATAACGCAAGTCTTGAGTGGTGATGTGGACACACACTCATGATAGTGTGATAACGACTAAGGCCCAGGGAAAGCTGAGTCAAGAACAGTTCAGACTAACCATGGCGGAGCTGCTTCTTCTCTCAGGTGTGGTTCAGGAGTGGCATCCTGCCACAGGTCCCCGAGGGCCAGTGCTGGGAGCAGGTGGAGGCCCCCAGGGAGGTGGCCCAGATCTCTGCCGGACCAGGGGACTTGCTCTGGGCTGTACTCTGGGACGGACAGCTACTGGTCCGTACAGGCATCTGCCTGGACAGCCCTACAGGTATGGGGTGATATTAGGTCCACACAACCATCTTCTAGCCAAATACATCATCAGTATACTATGTGGAAGGGATCATGTAGACAACGACTTGTTGGATGTGAAGCCAGGTAAAATGTGTGCTCTTTTGGCATGTTTTAGGCTTTTGTCCTATACGGCAGGTTTCCTCTAAAACCATTGGTAGTACTAGAGAGATTGGCAAACTTTGCTTCACAAGCGTTTGACTCGGAGTTCCAGAGAACCCTGTTAGGTCAACTTTATTTTTTGTATTTTTATTGATTTTACACAATGATAGTACAAATAGTTTCTTTACTATCCTATCAGGTTCCTCCTGGGTGGTGGTGGATTCTCCCCCAGTAAAGGAGGGCGGAACCATCCATGTTGCTGTGGGGGTCAGCGTGGTGTGGGCCGTCACTAAGGACTACAAAGTGAGACAACATCCACCCCTTCCTGAACTTGTCTCCTAACCAGGAAGGACTCTGGGCCCCGTTGTAGTCTGTAGAGCAGTACCGTAGCCTGCCCTATAAAGTGTGTGTGTGTGTCCAGGTGTGGTTTCGGCGGGGGGTGAACTCCCATAACCCCTGTGGCTCAGGATGGATCAGCATCGGTGGGGAGATGATGATGGTGGATGTGGGACTCAATGACCAGGTGAGACGACACAGGGGATTTAAATGCACTAGATGACTAATGGGGAGTGCTGTGTTGAAGCCACCGTTCCTCCATTTTGCCAATCCCCCACATTGTGAAAAATATTTTGGAAGGTATAGAAATGCATTTATTAATGTTTACATTTGTTTTTGCCTCGTTATTCTATTAAAGACACCTTAATGCATACTTTAAAATGATATTATGCAGGCTTAACATAAATATATATATTTTAATTCCCTTAAAGTAAATTAGTTTGCGGTTACTGTCCCCACTAAAACAAAATAATTAAATGCATGTAATTTTGTCCTTAACTTTTAAATTGAAATACTGTAGAATTTCATTAATTCCCATGAGGCACTGTTCCTACTGGGGAGTACCAATATGGCCGACCGGTGGCTTCAATGTCTCTCAATAGCCAATACATAGCATCAGCAATCCAGGGTTTATATACATCATTGCACAACACACATCAGGACAAAATAAAATGTGTTATATTTACATAGGTACATTTGTAATGATCAGTATCTTGTTGTCCTATTTTCTAAGACTTGCTTGTTCTCCTCTCTTAATGGAGAGTGCTGGTTAGAACCTTAGATGTTTGGCGTGGGGCTCTCATCCTCTGTGACAACCGAGTTGTGATTACAGTGCCATTCTCTCATGTCTGTTTGCTTAAGCATAATTAGACCCTGCTCATATACCATTCAAGTCCTCGTCTGGCCCTTCACCTCCTCCCCCTTGTTCCCTAGCTCAGGTCCTGGCGTTCCCAGCCTTGACCGATTTCACATTTCCCTGGTGTTGTATTTCTGTACAGGGCTGGAGTTGATGTCAGGGTGGAGGTTGAAGGGGCTGCTGCCTCCGTTTCCCTCTGAGTCTGAGAGGAGTTGCTAGTACAGCAAACTCGCTCCTCTGCCCTCCCGTCTCTCTCTCCTCCTTTCTCCCGTCTCTCTCTCTCTCCTCCTTTCTCCCGTCTCTCTCTCTCTCTCTCCTTTCTCCCGTCTCTCTCTCTCTCTCTCCTTTCTCCCGTCTCTCTCTCTCTCTCTCCTTTCTCCCGTCTCTCTCTCTCTCCTTTCTCCCGTCTCTCTCTCTCTCCTCCTTTCTCCCGTCTCTCTCTCTCCTCCTTTCTCCCGTCTCTCTCTCCTCTCTCCTCCTTTCTCCCGTCTCTCTCTCTCTCTCTCTCCTCCTTTCTCCCGTCTCTCTCTCTCTCTCTCTCCTCCTTTCTCCCGTCTCTCTCTCTCTCTCTCTCCTCCTTTCTCCCGTCTCTCTCTCTCTCTCTCTCCTCCTTTCTCCCGTCTCTCTCTCTCTCTCTCCTCCTTTCTCCCGTCTCTCTCTCTCTCTCTCTCCTCCTTTCTCCCGTCTCTCTCTCTCTCTCCTCCTTTCTCCCGTCTCTCTCTCTCTCTCCTCCTTTCTCCCGTCTCTCTCTCTCTCTCCTCCTTTCTCCCGTCTCTCTCTCTCTCCTCCTTTCTCCCGTCTCTCTCTCTCTCTCTCCTCCTTTCTCCCGTCTCTCTCTCTCTCTCTCCTCCTTTCTCCCGTCTCTCTCCTCCTTTCTCCCGTCTCTCTCCTCCTTTCTCCCGTCTCTCTCTCTCTCTCCTCCTTTCTCCCGTCTCTCTCTCTCTCTCTCCTCCTTTCTCCCGTCTCTCTCTCTCTCTCTCCTCCTTTCTCCCGTCTCTCTCTCTCTCTCTCCTCCTTTCTCCCGTCTCTCTCTCTCTCTCTCCTCCTTTCTCCCGTCTCTCTCTCTCCTCCTTTCTCCCGTCTCTCTCTCTCCTCCTTTCTCCCGTCTCTCTCTCTCTCTCTCTCTCTCTCCTCCTTTCGCTCCAGCTTGTCATACCTTTGTAATCCAAAGGTTAGCAATGCTAATAAGTAAATATAAAATCCCATAGAGAATGCTAACGAGCATAGTGCAAACATTTCTATAGTCTCTGACCTAAAGAATTTGCAGGACAGACATCCCAGCTCAAAGTTATACAAGTAACAAAACAAAGATGAGACAGCAAGGCTCTTGGTCCAGGAGGAGATTCTCACCTGTTACCAAGCAACGCTTGATTTTTGAAAGAAGCTAACTTACTACTAAATTAGAAAACCAAATGCACAACTGCAGAGCATTTAGCACAGTGGTCACCAACCGGTTGATAATATTGGACTGGTCGACCTCCAAAGCGTTCCTAGTCAACCACCAAACTTCTCTGTAAAAAAAACAACGATAAAGCCTTGCTTTCCTATTTTTTCATTAGTTTTCATGCTGTTGGCGGGTGGTAGGTGCGCCTGATTCAGCAGTCCTAGTGCCAAGAAGGCAGTGTTCCCATTTTGAACCATTTTATGTGTCTGAAGGTGTAACTCCGCCTATCCGGCAGGCCCAGAGGGCAAATAAAGTGCACCTGTTGACCCACCTCTAGCCAATCAGATGGCACATGACCGTGTCTGCACAGTTTCCTTTCGCCATGGACGGTGTAAAATAAGCCTTGAAATGCTCAGCAAAGTTGCTATTGTCAGATTTTAAAACCATGACTAGCGAGAGAGTCAACGAATACAGCAAAGAACTGCTGTTTTTATGAGGAAGTTTAAGTTCAACACTTTTCTATAAGCCATAAAATGTGCTTTCTCCCTACTTCCACTCACACTACAACCAGCACTGCAGCTGTAATGGAGTACAGCAAAGTGTTTCTATAAGCCATAAAATGTGCTTTCTCCCTACTTCCACTCACACTACAACCAGCACTGCAGCTGTAATGAAGGAGTACAGCAAAGTGTTTCTATAAGCCATAAAATGTGCTTTCTCCCTACTTCCACTCACACTACAACCAGCACTGCAGCTGTAATGAAGGAGTACAGCAAAGTGTTTCTATAAGCTTGCCTTGTTATTATTAGCGGCTTGTCTCTTTTAATATCAATAAATATTTAACTTTGGTCAGGAGTAACAAATTTGGTGCATGAAGCAGAAATAATGCAATGTGACTTTAGTTTCGCTATCAGCTGGAAGAATGTCCCCTTTTCTCAGCAGAGGGGGGAGGGAGAGAGTGAGAGTGGAGGGACAGTGAGTCAGGTGAGAGGCAGCCTCACTGGTGCCTCACTTGACTGACTGTCAAATGCAGGCCATCAGTCTAGTAAAAAAGTAGAGTAATACAACATGTGATCATATACAGTACCAACATTTTGAAATTATTTATATTTAACTTGGCAAGTCAGTTAAGAACAAATTCTTATTTACAATGACGGCCTAGGAACAGTGGGACAGATGTTTACCTTGTCAGCTCAGGGATTCGATCTAGCAACCTTTCGCTTATTAGTCCAACACTCTTACCACTAGGCTACCTGCCGCCCTAATTACAACATTGGCAGGACAATTCAAGCCAATAATCAGTGATAATGTATTGGGCCTATAGCTTACTGAACAAACCTCATTGCTACAGAACTGTTTTTAATTGGTTAATGTTGCAACGGCTTACGCTAAGTCATGTTTTAAAAAATAAGGTGGTCTTGACTCAAAGGTTGGTGACCACTGATTTAGCACAATTTAGATGGTTCACTTAATAGTTCTAAGATATCTTGCTGACAAACTGTCAGTTGGGAATTTCATACATACTGTAACTAGATCACCTGGTTTGTGCTACACAGTACTGAATAACTCAGGTATTTACTTAAATAGCTACAAATATTCAAATATATTGAGAAATTTTAAATAGTTATTGAATAATAACTGAATTGAAAAACCATCCCGGAGTATATACACGGTATACTGCCAAAGCCTAATTTCTCCGATCTCTCGTTTGTTCCCCCCCCCTTTCCCAATGACTCACCTGTTTCCCCCCCCCTCCTGTCTCTCACTTCCCACTCCTCTCTGAAACAGGAGCCTCTCTCCGCTACTCTAACCAGCGGTCCCATCCCAGCCTTATATATCCTTGGCCTATATTCTAAGTGCCATATTTGACACAAGCTAATTTGAGTAGGGCAATACATAGCCCATATTTCAGTCCTGTCCCAGAGTTATGGATGCCACTTGTATTAGATGGCACTAGGGTTAAATGGCTGTTTAAAGTAGCACTTGACAGCAGGCCTTTGGGTCAATCTATATTGGTTTTTACTGTGTCCATATTGTATTGTTACTGTATTGTGTTCAACTGTTCTCTGGCATATAACCAACTTGATGCTCAACTAGAGACTATTGATGTGTTGGTGCATCAATCTAAGTAACACAATAAAATAAAAGTCCCATCAAATTCTGTCAGTTTATGCAAGAAATATCTGCATGGGCTGCGTCTCATTCCTGCTGTCGTCCTTCTGCATTTGCGGTGGAAAGTGGTAGAGCCACAGCTGTCAGACCAGGAGACATCCTGAAAATCTGTCTTCTCGCCAAAACCTCTGTAGCATCCAAACGGTTTGGCCTATAAACGAGTATGACCACTCTATAGAAAGAGGAGACTCTCACGAACACGATGCGGTTCTTACAAGTGTCACGGGACTCCACGCTGATATGACAACGTTTGTCTGTAGCGGCCAAACCGTTTGGGCTACAAACTACTATGATCCCACTGTAGAAAGGGGAGACTCATGAACATGGTGTCAGGGGACTCGTCTAAAGGTAACCCATGCAAATGAATGAAAGGATGGAGGTAGTTTTGTGCCAACAAAAATAGACTTCTAAGAATGAATAAGTAGTCCAGCCACAGTGGGGGGGGGGTGATGTTGAGGATAACACTTTGTTTATGAATATGCCACTATAAATGTTTTATAATTTAAAGGTGTGGGGAGTTGGAGAGGACCGTGGTCTGTATTTCAGGAAGGGTGTCACCCCATCGGAGCCCAGTGGTAGGGGCTGGATACCTGTTTCTGCCCAATGGGGTCACAGCAAAGAGATGGTCCAACCCAGGTCAGTTGCATACGGAGTACACACAGAGAATGCTCACTTTCCAGTGTTTTTGCATTGTATTAGATTTCATATATTCTGTATGCTGACATCTCAAAATAAATATCCATGTTCATGTTAATTAGATTTAGCCTCAGGTGTTTTATTTATTATAAAACCACCCGCAGGCCGCCAGTTGGGGAACACTGGTGTATATGTTCTTAAGACTACATTTTATGCTTAACAATTACTGTACACGGAGATGCAGTTTTATTTTGATAGTTGTCTGTCATGTTACCAAATGATTTACTGTCACAAACATACTGTATGTGTGTCTTTGTGAGTGGCGCATTTATACTCATATGAGTGGTCCTCCCCCCCCCCCCCCCCTTCCGTCTCTGTTGTTCAGTGCTGGCTGTGAGTTCGGGGGACAGGTGACCAATGCTTCCCATGGTTCTGTTCTTACCTGCGAGGACTCAGGGGACACGGAGCTTCTCCTCACCACCATCCCCCCAAGACCACAGGACACCCCCAAAGCCTTCATCCCCACCAGTGACAGCTTCATCTCCAGCCTGGTGGCTGACCGTGAGCCCCTGAGGACCCCCACACCCTCCCCCAAAAAGCCACCCCAGGGGAAGGGCAGCGAGTCCACCCCAGCCCCGATGTGCAATGTGGACCTGGACGCAGCTCAGAGCCCCCAGGGAGAGGCGTCTTCTCTTGGCAGGGCAGGGGACGTGGGACCCCCCACCTCAGTGGCCACCTACCCCCTGGGTCTGGAGCCCTCTCTGGGTTTGGGGGAGGAGGACGGGCCTGTATGGGCCTGGATCTCTGGTGGAGGCTGTGATGTGGACCATACAGCTCAGATGACCTGGCTCAGGCCTGCAGGTACGGAGGAACACTCACCAGCCTATCAGAATATCAGACCACTACCTAAAGTATGAAACGCACCGAGAATCTCACTGCTGATAGGTACTTATCACAGTGGGAGGCCATTCCTTCTCTTGCTAGAACAAAAGCGGTACCTGCTGCGTGCTGACCCGGTACCGACGAACCTACCAATTCTACTTGTAGAATCACAATGATCGTCAGTGGTCAACAACTTGACTTTGAGCCAATCAGAGAGCACAAACCCTCATGTGGGGGAGCCATCAAAAAAACGTCCACGGATGAGCCGCTAGCTGACTAGTGGAGGCTATTCAGCAGGATAAATGCCCCAAAAAAGTAAAACCTGCAATGTTTTGTAGGAGCTCGAGGTGAGACGCCATCCGTCAGCGCAATCTTAGCATATGTTGTGCTAGCGAATATTCTAACACTAGCTAGCTAAACATTTGGCTATGGGTTGGCACTGGCAGTATGGGATTATGGAGAGTGAATTAAATAGTTTCTTCGTCATCTTGCTAGGTAGTGTCTGTGTGAACACTTAAAGAGATTGACGGGCGACACTGTTCAGGCAGGTAAACGTTTGACAATGGTACCGGTGTGTCTGCGCTCTGCCTAACTTTACTGAATTAATTAAATGGGCTAATTCTAGGACTTTTTCCTGGTGAAGTCACATGGTTAAGGAAATCCTTGTCCTGATATCTCTATCAAACTCTTAAATCACTTGTTTATCCTGTCTGTTATCTGTGTGCACCAGACCCATGCTCCACTGTATTATTCTATCCTGTCTGTTATCTGTGTGCACCAGACCCAAGCTACACTGTTATTCTATCCTGTCTGTTATCTGTGTGCACCAGACCCATGCTCCACTGTGTTATTCTATCCTGTCTGTTATCTGTGTGCACCAGACCCATGCTCCACTGTATTATTCTTTCCTGTCTGTTATCTGTGTGCACCAGACCCATGCTCCACTGTGTTATTCTATCCTGTCTGTTATCTGTGTGCACCAGACCCATGCTCCACTGCCCTGTCCATCGCCCCTGTTGAACCAGAAGCCTCGACGGCTAGGAAGGCCGAGACCACCACCAGTAAGGAGCCAGTGGAGAGAAGCGCGGTAAGACTGTTAAACTATTAACGTTACTGCAATTTTTTTTTAGGAGTCATGATTTTGCTGAGGTGGTGCTAGAAGTAGGGACAGTGACTTTTTAAATGGAGTTGTCTAATGAACACTGTACGGGTCAGTCTGTGTGGGTGAGGAAGGGCAGCATGCGCTGGTGGAGGGACTGGAAGCCCTATCGCTGGGTGGATGTGGGCGTGGCCCTGGAGCAGTCCACCAACGTCAATGGCAAGAGGGATGCCATCTTCTTCATCTACTTCACCCAGTATGATGAGAAAAAGGTGAGGGAGACTCAATGACACTCAAATTCCTTAGACATTCATCCATCCTTCCTCTCTTCATTGAAGTAATCACTGAATAGAAATGACTGGAGAGGTGAAAGCCATGTTGTGGAGCCAAGGCCTTTCTCACCTACAGAATCTAAAGAGTAGATGCCTACTACTCAGAATATACCGCTATGCTACTGTACTGCTTTGAATTGTTGACTCATTTTCATTTCTAGATTGGATGTCACAGTGGTCAGAAAGTATCTTCTCTCTCCCTCCGTTTCGCTATCTTTCTCAGTACCTCCATGTGTTTATAAGTGATGTGACGGTGCTGGTTCCTGTGCTCAAGGAAAACTCCCATCATGCCTTTGCGGTGTACACGTCAGATAGCACCAAACAAAGATGGCCGCTGATCCTGTCTGCACAGACTGAGAAGGACATGGCTGACTGGGTAGGTCTGGAAAGGCTTCCATTCAGATATAAACAGCACATGTGTTTTGAATGGATAGATATTCTAATGCCATTTAATTTATTTTTTATCTTTTACATGACTTTATCTAACACATTTTACAACAGCCTTCAAGGTAGCTTCCCAATTGAAGTAGCCTTGCCAGAGATAAGAGATCAGGGCTGCGTCCCAAATGGCACTATGGGCCCTGGTCAGAAGTAATGCACTACATAGGGAATAGGGTGCCATGTGGGGCACAGCCACAGTACTTATCATAAGAGGGGATACCAGATACTCGAGAGTTTTACTGTTGTCCACATGCAATGTAAAGCCTTTACCTAAAACCACTTAGTAAATGTAGTCCAGTAATATTACTTTTATCCATCTGGACTGTACCATTGGCCATATCTCTGAAGGGGTGTCTTTGTCTTTCCTGTGCAGCTGTCCCTGTTGGCTGGGTGCTGCTGCGAGGCCAGAGGGATCAGGGGAACCCCCTCCCGACAGGCCCTGTGGTCAGTCACTTCCAAGGGGGACGTGATGGTCCACGAGCCCTCTCCCTGTCTGGAGGCCCCGGCACACACCTTGCCCTGTGACATGATGTGAGCTTTACCTCTACCTACATGCCACACACTGAGCTTTACCTCTACCTACATACCACACACTGAGCTTTACCTCTACCTACATACCACACACTGAGCTTTACCGCTACCGACATGCCACACACTGAGCTTTACCTCTACCTACATGCCACACACCGAGCTTTACCGCTACCTACATGCCACACACTGAGCTTTACCTCTACCTACATGCCACACACTGAGCTTTACCTCTACCTACATGCCACACACTGAGCTTTACCTCTACCGACATGCCGCACACCGAGCTTTACCGCTACCGACATGCCACACACCGAGCTTTACCGCTACCGACATGCCGCACACCGAGCTTTACCGCTACCGACATGCCACACACTGAGCTTTACCGCTACCGACATGCCACACACTGAGCTTTACCGCTACCGACATGCCACACACCGAGCTTTACCGCTACCGACATGCCACACACTGAGCTTTACCGCTACCGACATGCCACACACTGAGCTTTACCGCTACCGACATGCCACACACTGAGCTTTACCTCTACCGACATGCCACACACTGAGCTTTACCGCTACCGACATGCCACACACTGAGCTTTACCGCTACCGACATGCCACACACTGAGCTTTACCGCTACCGACATGCCACACACTGAGCTTTACCTCTACCGACATGCCACACACTGAGCTTTACCTCTACCGACATGCCACACACTGAGCTTTACCGCTACCGACATGCCACACACTGAGCTTTACCGCTACCGACATGCCACACACTGAGCTTTACCTCTACCTACATTTTTTTTTATTTATTTTTTTATTTATTTTACCTTTATTTAACCAGGCAAGTCAGTTAAGAACATATTCTTATTTTCAATGACGGCCTGGGAACAATGGGTTAACTGCCTGTTCAGGGGCAGAACGACAGATTTGTACCTTGTCAGCTCGGGGGTTTGAACTCGCAACCTTCCGGTTACTAGTCCAACGCTCTAACCACTAGGCTACGCTGCCGCCCCACATGCCACACACTGAGCTTTACCTCTACCGACATGCCACACACCGAGCTTTACCTCTACCGACATGCCACACACTGAGCTTTACCTCTACCGACATGCCACACACTGAGCTTTACCGCTACCGACATGCCACACACTGAGCTTTACCGCTACCGACATGCCACACACTGAGCTTTACCGCTACCGACATGCCACACACTGAGCTTTACCTCTACCGACATGCCACACACTGAGCTTTACCTCTACCGACATGCCACACACTGAGCTTTACCTCTACCGACATGCCACACACTGAGCTTTACCTCTACCGACATGCCACACACTGAGCTTTACCGCTACCGACATGCCACACACTGAGCTTTACCGCTACCGACACGCCACACACTGAGCTTTACCGCTACCGACATGCCACACACTTATGTTTCTGTGTCTCCTCCTCACTCAGTTCTCTCCTTTTTTCATCCTTGCCCTTTTCAACAATGACAGCCACTTACACACTGTAGCATGTTCCTTCACTGCTTTGAAGCCAACCAACCATGTACCTCTGTTCTTTTCTCTGTTTGGCTAACATAACTCACCTGACGTAGATCTATTAGCTACTACTAACCTGCTAAAACAATGATCTTATCTCTGGTAATCTTAAGCATAGTTCTAAGTTCTAACTTCTGTCTTATTGCTAACAATTGGTGCTAGTGTCTCTGTCTTTTGCTGGATGCTAACCACAGGTGGGTGGTGGCACCGTAATTAAGGATGACGGCCTCATACTAATGGCTGGAACGTAATAAGTGGAATGTTATCAAGCACGTAGTTTCCATGTGTCTGACACCACCCCATTCTCAATATTATTATGAACCATCCTCCCCTCGTCAGCCTCCTGTGATGCTAACGCTGTCTGGGCGCTAACCGCTAGCTGTACTGTCTGGTCCTGGTACAGGTTTTGGCTGCAGGTCCCGGGCCACCTGCGCTGTGTAGAGTCTAACAGTCTGGGTGTGGTGTGGGGGATCGGGTATGATGGCACCGCCTGGGTCTACTCTGGTTCGGGCAGCGTTGCTGAGGAAGAGCCCCCTCAGGGTAATAAATGACCCCTCAGTCTCTCAGGCCACCACAGTCTTGGGTTGTGTTCATTAGGCACCAAACGGACTACCCAGACTTGCCCAATAAGAAACACTTATTTTCAATTTACTTTGGAAAAAAACAATTTTCCCTTAATGAACATGCCTGTGATGGTTTTCAATCATTTCTTCCATGTAGCTTAAGTCATTGATTGACCTTAATTAAAGATGAAATGTAGCCAACACTGAGTGCGGTTCTTGAGGACTCCAGTTGTTCACCCCTGCCTTAGACCGGGCCTTTGCTAGTCCACCCTGTAAGCTTCTTTCATCTTCACACTTTAAGCTTCTTTACCTTCGACCTACAGTAGGTTGACGGTAACAAAGATTACGACAAGTTTGGAATCCATGTGGAAGCTTTTAGGAAACTGTTCTGGGATATTAGAGTCCTCTTGTTTTAACCTTTGTCATCTTCAACCTGCTTCTACAGTTGTAGCTAATGTGTATTCATATAGAACTGCAGGGATAAAGTAACAATTCAAAGTACTGTATTAGAACTAGATAGTCAATTATTACTGATGAATCACTTACATCAGACTTATTATAGCAGAGTTGTGCCTTTCCTGTGTTTGTAGGAGACAGGTGTATCCTGCACACACAGACAGATGGAAGGACTGTGTACATCTATGAGAACCAGCGATGGAACCCCGTGACTGGATACACAGACAAGTACAACTATCTGTCTCACGTGACTGTTGGCTGGGTTGTAATAATATGTCCTAGACACTTCCGACTGCTCCTCTGCGTGTGTGTGTGTGTGTGTGTGTGTGTAATATACACTTTGCCACCCTTGCAGGCTTCTCCCCACAGACCGGTTCCCGTGGAGTGATGACAACGGCTTTACAGAGTGCACCAAGTCCACCACCCACCCTCCCTCGCCTCAGTGGAGCTGGGTAGGTCGTCCTAGTCCCTGAACCCCCTACACCCTCAAACCTCTTATTACAGTTAACACACAGTCCAATGTTGTATTTAATGTACCTGTATGTTGTTAATGTTGTACTCTCCCGCTCCATCAACATGCCTCTGCTTTGCCAGGTGACAGAGTGGGCCGTGGACTTGGCTTTCTCAGGAGGGACAGACAAAGAGGGGTGGCAGTATGCAGCAGACTTCCCTGTGTGAGATACACATGTTCATTCATATTTCATCAACCTTATATAATGGCCAACACTTATCTTAGAAAAAGTAGTGTGTTGATTGACTGTTCTGTGTCTCTGTCATGTAGGACGTTTCATGGCAACAAGAGCCTGAAGGACTTTGTCAGACGTCGGCGCTGGGTCAGGTATAGTCTGCGCTGGGTCAGGTATAGTCTGCGCTGGGTCAGGTATAGTCTGCGCTGGGTCAGGTATAGTCTGCGCTGGGTCAGGTATAGTCTCACTCAAACATTTCATTAGGATGATGATGATGATGATGATGATTCTCGTTTCCACACAGGAAGTGTAAAATCACCCTGACTGCCCCATGGCAGGAAGTCCCGCCCATCCCCCTAAGTGACATCACAGTGTTGCCGTGCCTGGCTCAGAGCAGTATGGAGCAGGTCTCAGTCTGGGGCCTCAGTGACAAGGGGGATGTCCTGTGTCGCCTGGGAGTCACCCCCCAAAACCCTGCGGTGAGGAACACCCCCAAACTTACAACCTGGGACTTTAACTAAAGACACTCATTACTACATCACAGAATAACATCCTCTTTGCTTGAACAAATATGCTCACTGTTATTCTTCTATATAACAGAATTCAGCACCCTCTTCAGTCTGTTTTTACAATGCATTCTGACCAAACCTCAGCATCCAGCTTTCTCACATTCCCAATTGAATACGTTACTTTTGTAGTGTACGTCCTAGACTCGTATGTGGACACATGCTCATCAAACATCTCATTCCAAAATCATGGACATTAATATGTAGTTGGTCCCCCCCCACCCCACCCTTTGCTGCTATAACAGCCTCCACTCTTCTGACTCTTCTGGGAAGGCTTTCCACTAGATGATGTAATATTGCTGCATGGACTTGCTTCCATTCAGCCACAGGAGCATTAGTGAGGTCGGGTGTCAGGCCTGGCTCGCAATCTGCATTTCAATTCATCCCAAAGGTGTTCGATGGTGTTGGGCTCTGTACAGGCCATTCAAGTTCTTCCACACCAATTTTTACAAACCATTTCTGTATGGACCTTGCTTTGTGCACTGAGGCATTGACATGCTGAAACAGGAAAAGGCCTTCCACAAAGTTGGAAGCACAGAATCGTCTAGAATGTAATTGTATTCTGTAGCATTAAGATTTCCCATCACTGGAGCAAAGGGACCTAGCCCGACCCATGAAAAACAGCCCCAGACCATTATACTTCCTCCACCAAACTTTTTATAGTTGGCACTATGCCTTTGTGCAGGCAATGTTCTCCTGGCTTCCGCCAAACCCAGATTCGTCCATCGGATTGCTAGATGGTGAAGCATGATTTGTCACTCCAGAGAACGTGTTTCCACTGCTCCAGAGTCTAATGGTGGCGAACTTTACAACACTCCAGCTGCCGCTCGGCATTGTGCATGGTGATCTTAGACTTGTGTGTGGCTGCTCGGCCATGGAAACCCATTCCATGACGCTCCAGACTAACAGTTCTTGTGCTGATGTTTCTTCCAGAGGCAGTTTGGAACTCGGTAGGGAGTGTTGCAACCGAGGACAGACGATTTTTACGTGCTTCATCACTCAAAGTCCCGTTCTGTGAGCTTGTGTGGCCTACCACTTCGCGGCTGAGCCGTTGTTGCTCCTGGACTTTTCCACTTCACAATAACAGCACTTAAAGTTGACCGGGGCAGCTCTAGCAGGGCAGAAATTTTATTAATTGACTTGTTGGAAAGGTGGCATACTATAACAGTGCCACATTGAAAGCCACTGAGCTCTTCAGTATGGGCCATTCTACTGTCTTTGTCTATGGAGATTGCATGGCTGTGTACTCAATTTTATACACAGGTCAGCAACCGTTGTGGCTTAAATAGCTGAACGCACTAATTTAAATGCATGTCCATGTACTTTTGACCATATTGACTACTTTTTTGTTGCTAATGCTAAAAACAAACATATTTCATGTTCTGTGGTGCTGTCCTGTTGCTTGTTCATGCTATCTCTGACCATACCATCCCAGGGTTCCTCGTGGCTCCACGTGGGTACTGACCAGCCCTTCAAGTCCATCTCCATCGGGGGAGGTCACCAGGTGTGGGCCATTGCCAGGGACAGAGCTGTGTTCTACAGGGGCTCAGTGTCTGCCAGAAACCCTGCAGGTGAGACCCAAATGCTGGGGAGGTCCTTCTGAGATGCTGGATAGATATGGATGGCCTACAGTGCTCTATGACTGAAATAGACAAATACATTTCTTTTTGAAGGCACATAATGGCCTGTTTCTTAGACACAGATCACTGTAAGGCTAGTACTGGACTTAAAAGCATACCACTCATTATACTCCATTCCAGGCGGTGTCAGAGGAAGGCCCTAAAAATTGCCAAAGACTCCAGCCACCCCAGTCATAAACTGTTCTTTCTGCTACCGCATGGCAAGTGGTACTGGAGCTCTAGGTCCAAAAGGCTTCTTAACAGCTTCTACCCCCAAGCCATAAGACTGCTAAACAGCTAACCAAATGTCTCCTTTTTTTATACTGCTGCTACTCGCTGTTTATTATTTATGCATAGTCACTTTACACCTACCTACATGTGCATATTACCTCCACTAACCTGTACCCCTGCACATTGCCTCGGTACGGGTAACCCTGTATATAGCCTTGTTTTTTTTGTTGCTGCATTGTTGGTGAAGGGGTTGTAAGTCAGATCTACACTTGTTGTATTTGACAAATAAATGAGTGATAAGTGATTTTCAATTGAAAGTATATTTCAGTCCAGGACTAGGTGTAATGTGTTTCCCATTTCCTGGCCCGTACTGAACCTAATGGTAGTTAGTCAACTAGTTTTAGTTATTCTTTGTCATTGTCCTGCAGGAGAGTGTTGGTACCACATCCCTTCCCCACCCAAACAGAGCCTCAGACAGCTGTCTGTAGGGAGAACCTCAGTCTACGCCGTTGACGAAAACAGTGAGTAGCCACAACCTGTGGGTCGGCTCTTTCAATGCTTGCTTTGCAGGAGAGCTGCTCTCTTGTAAGTCAATGATGGACAAATGTTGATTTAATTGACAGGGAGAGTGCACATTAATCAACATTTGTCCATGTAAATGTGCCTGGATAAGGAACTTATATTACCATCTGCATTTTCAGCCGTAATCCCGAGATGGATGAAACAACAAGCAGGATCAATGTTTCCTAACTAATGGAATATTTAGGAAACTCTCTCCTGACCACTGTTCTCCCCTGCTGTGTGTGTGTGTAGGTAACCTGTGGTACAGACAGGGCCTGACTCCCAGCTACCCCCAGGGCTCAGCCTGGGAGCTCCTCTCCAACAACGTGACCAAAGTCTCAGTAGGACCTCTAGATCAGGTCAGTACAACGCTTTTTTTTTTTTTTGTGTGTAAGTTAACTTATTTTCTACTTCAATACCTGGTCCTGTTGTGTTGTCTAGGTGTGGGTGATAGCAGACTGGGTCCCAGGCTGCCCCAGTGAGCTGTCTGTTCCTGGAGCTGTCTGTCACAGGCTGGGGGTGGGACCTATGCAGCCCAAGGGCCAGTCCTGGGACTACGGCATCGGGGTGAGTCATTATCAACTTGTGTTGATTTTGATGTCTGCTCCAAATGGCACCGTATTCCCTAAATAAATCATAACTTTTTATCAGGCCTATGGGCCAGACATTGTGCAGTATCTGAAATACCTCCGTTAAGATGGTAATGCACGAGATGTCACGTTAATGTGAGGAACACTGTCTTTCAGGGAGGATGGCAGCACATCAGTGTGAGAGGGAACTCCACAGAGGCTCTACGTGCCACCCCGGCCCTTACTGGATCCACCCCCCGTAGCCCACTTCCTGCCACCACCCCCTGTAGCCCACTCCCTGCCAGGCCAGTCCTTACTGACACCACCCCCCGTAGCCCACTCCCTGCCAGGCCAGTCCTTACTGACACCACCCCCCGTAGCCCACTCCCTGCCAGGCCAGTCCTTACTGACACCACCCCCCGTAGCCCACTCCCTGCCAGGCCAGTCCTTACTGACACCACCCCCCGTAGCCCACTCCCTGCCAGGCCAGTCCTTACTGACACCACCCCCCGTAGCCCACTCCCTGCCAGGCCAGTCCTTACTGACACCACCCCCCGTAGCCCACTCCCTGCCAGGCCAGTACTTACTGACACCACCCCCCGTAGCCCACTCCCTGCCAGGCCAGTCCTTACTGACACCACCCCCCGTAGCCCACTCCCTGCCAGGCCAGTCCTTACTGACACCACCCCCCGTAGCCCACTCCCTGCCAGGCCAGTCCTTACTGACGCCAGGATACCTTTGTCACAGGAGAACGGGAACTCTGTGGGTCTGTAGGGTCTCTACTAACCCGCCCCTCCATCTCTACCCACAGCCCTGTGTGCCTGATTCCATTTCCAATACAACCCAGCACAAACATGGTAATGTTGGTCTAAATGTAAAGAGCATGAATTGGTTGGATATTTAAATCACTTAGTGCTGGGCTGAAACATGTTGGCCACCTTTGACCCAGCACTGGAAGTATTAGTGCTTCTGTCAGTTTATTCATTCCACGGTCTGAACTTTAGTGGCAGGTGCTAGAAGTTGTTAGGGTGAGAAATGGAACCGAGCCTGTGTCCCATACCAACACACGCCACCCTCTTGGACCTCCGTGTAGTCTTGCTTTGTATGATTTTGTTTGCTTTCTCATTTGCCTAGTTGACACCTTTTCATCAAGGTCTATGTATGCTTTGGAATCTATTTGTTTACTGTCATCTTGGTTTGGCCTGCATGATGTTTGCAATGTTGAAGTAGCTTTTTCTTCAGAACTAAAAATATCAACTCTGGGCTTCCATCACAAGGATTATTTAATACATTTACAACCAGATTTTTTTTCCTCAGATGGTTAAAAACAATACGGACTTGAATAGCATCTATTTGCTGTGTTATGTATTAACATCCAGGAGTTCTGCTCAAGTCACATGCTCTGCAGAAGCTCCAGGCTCTAGTTAGAACATCCAGAATGTTATGAATAGGACCAGGAGTTCTGCTCCAGGCTCTAGTTATGACATGTCCCTGGTGGATTACTTCAGGATTCAAACAGCACTGTGCCTACATTGCATTACACTTATGACAATTTCCT
Organism: Oncorhynchus kisutch; assembly: GCF_002021735.2. Classification (NCBI taxonomy): domain Eukaryota; kingdom Metazoa; phylum Chordata; class Actinopteri; order Salmoniformes; family Salmonidae; genus Oncorhynchus; species Oncorhynchus kisutch. The sequence goes on along the minus strand of NW_022261983.1, from coordinate 2,945,384 downwards.
GGATGTTAGGCGACGTCAGCTACCTTTAGAAGTGCAGCGTAATGCCTGCGCACTTTTGTTTGAATTCCTGTCTGAGTTTGCTGTGGCCTCGACTGTTGAAGCTGTGACTGTTCTTACAAGGACCGACAACTGAAATAAATTCCAAAACAGCTCTGCAACCTTGGGTGTTCTTTGTATGGGCCTGGAGTTTCACTATACCTGTACAAACATATTAAATGTTATGTAAAGATATATTTAACATTTTGTTCTACCAAGATTGGCTAGTTGAGCACAATGTGTTACTCAACCATATCAGACAAGCTATAGAAGTAAATGTGCATTTATTTCCATATGAAACATGTCATTCAAATACACTAAGCATGATCATCAATATGAAGTACAAATATTACAGTTATGGACAGAATGGATTTTCCTGTTTGTCTTAAGGTGCTTCACAATAGGATTTGTGATGTAATTTTAGGAAGTGTCTGGCGCTAATAGTGGAATAGTATTACTTACCTGCCGGAGTGGCAGCTTGTCATAATGGGAAAGCTGTTCTGACATTTCTACACTTCAAAAACAACCACTGAAGTGTACCATCTAAATTTGAAATCTTTTTAAAGCTGGTGGACCAAAACTTGCTTTTGGTCCACAAATATTTCAAACTGAAATTGAGCGAACAGTGTAGAATTTTAGCAACCAGAATAGCTTTCCCATTCAGACGAACTCCACAGCAATCAAAACGCTAGCAGGGTAGTCGCCGTTACTTATCATTCCACTGTTACAGCAGATACGGACATTTTCTGAACTTACAATTCAATCTTGTGTAGCACCTTTTAATTTAACCGGTCACTTACGTGATATGTTACTCTTTAAACGACAAAATAACCTCATACCTAGGACTTGATTACTACATTCCCCATGAACAGACAAAATTAACACTTATATACATCGGTACAGTTCATTAAGTTAGCCTTCTCAAATGTGCAAGATTAAGCAAATGTATATACTGTAGAATAAAACAGGATTTCCTTAAATAAAATACAGTGAAGTTTAACTGAAAGAACACAGGCTGCTGGTAGTAAGAGGTTAACCTTGTCTAGAACACTGGAGGTGAGGAAAAGGTTTGTATCTGAAGACTTAAATCAGGGGAAACCTTGACAAGTCACTAAACCAAGAGCTATACATTGTTTCATCTGTGTAGAACCCATTGAGTCTGGAAGAAGGGTTTGACCTACAGGAACAGAAAGACCATGAAAAGCTCACCTTGCTGATCCAGCTAAATAATTGTTTATATACATCATACCGGAGACAGTCCGTTGAGTGGCGCCTGGGTGCTATGGCAACAATCCTTAAGGTAATCTTTACCTTGGCTGTGTCACATGCAGTAGTTAGTGAGAATAACCCGTGTAGAATTGGTTTGACATAGTAAACCAAACAGAACAGGCATGTCTGTCTTGGTTGAGTTAATGTAAGATCCCTGTACAGTACCAGAGAAATGATCTGCATCCCAAATAGCACCCTATTCCCTTTAGGATGCCGTTTGGGACCGTGACACATCCCTACTGGCTGCTCCTATTAAACTCAGACCCACAAAATGAATCAAAAAGGTACTCATTGCACATTTGTTTCACAAAACATTGACAATTCAAACCAACTTTTTACTCCTGTGTCTCCTGATGCAAACTCAGTCACTAGGCTTGTGTCAGGACAAAATGTATTGCCTTCTTAATCATGTGATTCCTGGAGTGAGAGGATATTTTTGTATACAGCGTAATCAGTATGAAATAGGCACTATGATAAGACCCATTGATTGGTGAAGAAACTGGACAAACCTTGAAGTCCCATACTGTTAATTCAAACCGTGACAATGTTCCCTTATCCAATTCTTCTACTGATGGTGTTTAACTGAATGAACTAATGCTGTCAGACCTCCTGTTCCATAACACTAACATTCTCACTAGAACACTGACTGTTCCTATAGCAACCAAGCAGGGGCTCATGGACGGTGAATGAGTCAATCACCAAAACTTGGTTCCTTAAATTCCTAATATACCTCTTCCAGTCTTGATCATCTCCAGTTGAAGCATACACACTTGAGTAGACCTGACAAATACATTTCCAAAAGGCAACTCCTGTAATAATCGTACAATGTAGCAAAGGTGCTAATGAGCAGTGTTACACCCAAGGGCCTTGCTGTTTTAGTTCGCCTGATCCAAAGAGCTCATTATTCCTAGTTGATTGTAGACACAGGGGCTGTGGTTCAATCAGGGCTTCAAAATAAAAGTATTTTTGGGGTGAAACAGAATCCCCTCAGGAGAGGAGGACATTAACCAAACACTTGGAATGCGCTCGACAAGTCTCAAAGCAAACAAAGTTAGGTCAGTTTTGTCTGTTCTTCCTGCTGCATTGCACTGGGGGGGGGGGGGGAGAGCACAAGGCTAAGAGGCTTTTGGTGGAAGGAAGGGGATTTTGTTGAGGGCGTTGTTGGCTTTTGGAGCCTCTGGCTCAGTCTGTTTCAAGTTCTCTTCATGGCCACCTCTTGGGTGCAGTTCTGCCTGAGAAGAGAAGCATCCACGGCCTTCATAACACCGTGTCATCATCCGTCCGTCTTTAGCCTGCATGTTGAGCTCTCCTACATTCACCTGACGTTGTGGGGGGAAACGGACCCTTCCACATGCACCTTAGTCTTTATCTCCTTCTTCACTGCTTCCTGAGGGAGGGGGGCATAAATACAGAGTTAGAGGGTAGATCATAGAGATCCTATTCAATGACTATGTACGAGGTAGATAAAGCACATGCCTGTCTGTTTTCTGTAGTTTGTTTGTGTTGGTGCACTCCCACTTGCCTCCTTGTTCGGTGTCTGAGTCAGTAAGGTGTGTAAGGGAGAAGCTGGCGATGCTGGCCGGGGAGATGGAGAAGCGGGAGTAGTTGGAGCTGCTCCAGCTGGGCTCCGGGGTACAGCCCCCGGGAGGGGAAAAGTAGTGCGAGGCCGTAGACGAAGGGGACATTGTCTTAGACATGGCCAGGTCCGAAGCTGCCTTGGAGAGGAACACCGAGGGCTCCGGGGACGAGAAGTCGTCATCCCATTCAAACCCACCGCCTGAGTGGAGAGACACCTGTTTATAACCTTGATTTGGTACAATTAGAGGCAATATGGAACATTTGCCACTGGAGGTACTCATGAGCCAAAAGCCCCCCCCCCCCCCCCCCTAAATGACCAATGTACATACATTTTTTTTTCAAATGTTCAAACTATAAACATCTGCATTTGTATTACATTGTCAGGTAGGTTTCACGGAGCCCTTTAGGTTCTTCCTTGATAATGCTGATGGACGTTGGCTGTATCGTGATGACTTACCTTCTTCATCTGTGGAGCTCTCTGTGGAGTTGGTGAACCTATTCAGGTAGCTGGCCGTGGGCACAGGGCTGCTGAACTCTGACACCTGGCTGTTGGAACCTGACGAAGGGTCTCCCAGCTCCTTGGTGGGGGTCTCCTACAGATGGGGAGACCAATAAGTGCAATGGTTAAAGTACAGTCTCATAACATTTAGACTTAGGTCTAGATTGCACAGAGAGAACCTGTGAATGGTACAAAAAATAACTTCAATATCACATGACATTCAAACCATTTCTAATGCATAGCCATAATATTTGTATCCTTGTTGTTTTGATGTAGAGTGGGGAGAACAAGTATTTGATATACTGCCGATTTTGCAGAAAAAAATCCAGAAACTCACATTGTATGATTTTTAAGTAATTAATTTGCATTTTATTGCATGACATAAGTATTTGATACATCAGAAAAGCAGAACTTAATATTTGGTACAGCAACATTTGTTTTCAATTACAGAGATCATACGTTTCCTGTAGTTCTTGACCAAGTTTGCACACACTGCAGCAGGGATTTTGGCCCAGTCCTCCATACAGACCTTTTCCAGATCCTTCAGGTTTTGGGGCTGTCGCTGGGCAATAGGGACTTTCAGCTCCCTCCAAAGATCTTCTGGGTTCAGGTCTGGAGACTGGCTAGGCCACTCCAGGACCTTGAGATGCTTCTTACGAAGCCACTCCTTAGTTGCCCTGGCTGTGTGTTTTGGGTCGTTGTCATGCTGGAAGACCCAGCCACGACCCATCTTCAATGTTCTTACTGAGGGAAGGAGGTTGTTGGCCAAGATATTTTTTTTATTTTATTTTTTATTTATTTCACCTTTATTTAACCAGGTAGGCTAGTTGAGAACAAGTTCTCATTTGCAACTGCGACCTGGCCAAGATAAAGCATAGCAGTGTGAGCATACAACAAAGAGTTACACATGGAGTAAACAATTAACAAGTCAATAACACAGTAGAAAACAAAGGGGGGGTCTATATACAATGTGTGCAAAAGGCATGAGGAGGTAGGCAAATAATTACAATTTTGCAGATTAACACTGGAGTGATAAATGATCAGATGGTCATGTACAGGTAGAGATATTGGTGTGCAGAAGAGCAGAAAAGTAAATAAATAAAAACAGTATGGGGATGAGGTAGGTGAAAAGGGTGGGCTATTTACCAATAGACTATGTACAGCTGCAGCGATCGGTTAGCTGCTCAGATAGCTGATGTTTGAAGTTGGTGAGGGATACACAATACATGGCCCCATCCATCCTCCCCTCAATACGGTGCAGTCATCCTGTCCCCTTTGCAGAAAAGCCTCCCCAAAGAATGTTTCCACCTCCATGCTTCACGGTAGGGATGGTGTTCTTGGGGTTGTACTCATCCTTATTCCTCCAAACACAGCGAGTGGAGTTTAAAAAGCTATATTTTTGTCTCATCAAACCACATGACCTTCTCCCATTCCTCCTCTGGATCATCCAGATGGTCATTGGCAAACTTCAGACGGGCCTGGACATGCGCTGAGTTGAGCAGGGGGACTTTGCGTGCGCTGCAGGCTTTTAATCCATGACGGCGTAGTGTGTTACTAATGGTTTTCTTTGAGACTGTGGTCCCAGCTCTCTTCAGGTCATTGACCAGGTCCTGCCGTGCTGATCCCTCACCTTCCTCATTATCATTGATGCCCCACAAGGTGAGATCTTGCATGGAGCCCCAGACCGAGGGTGATTGACCATCATCTTGAACTTCTTCCATTTTCTAATAATTGCACCAACACTTGTTGCCTTCTCACCAAGCTGCTTGCCTATTGTCATGTAGCCCATGTTCCTCAAGGTTCTGTTTTAGGACCACTATTGTTTTCACTATATATTTTACCTCTTGGGGATGTTATTCGAAAACATAATGTTAACTTTCACTGCTATGCGGATGACACACAGCTGTACATTTCAATGAAACATGGTGAAGCCCCGAAATTGCCCTTGCTAGAAGCATGTGTTTCAGACATAAGGAAGTGGATAGCTGCAAACTTTCTACTTTTAAACTCGGACAAAACAGAGATGCTTGTTCTAGGTCCCAAGAAACAAAGAGATCTTCTGTTGAATCTGACAATTAATCTTAATGGTTGTACAGTCGTCTCAAATAAAACTGAAGGACCTCGGCGTTACTCTGGACCCTGATCTCTCTTTTGAAGAACATATCAAGACCATTTCAAGGACAGCTTTTTTCCATCTACGTAACATTGCAAAAATCAGAAACTTTGTCCAAAAATGATGCAGAAAAATTATCCATGCTTTTGTCACTTCTAGGTTAGACTACTGCAATGCTCTACTTTCCGGCTACCCGGATAAAGCACTAAATACGGCTGCTAGAATCCTGACTAGAACCAAAAAATTTGATCATATTACTCCAGTGCTAGCCTCTCTACACTGGCTTCCTGTCAAAGCAAGGGCTGATTTCAAGGTTTTACTGCTAACCTACAAAGCATTACATGGGCTTGCTCCTACCTATCTCTCTGATTTGGTCCTGCCGTACATACCTACACATACGCTACGGTCACAAGACGCAGGCCTCCTAATTGTCCCTAGAATTTCTAAGCAAACAGCTGGAGGCAGGGCTTTCTCCTATAGAGCTCAATTTTTATGGAACGGTCTGCCTACCCATGTCAGAGACGCAAACTCGGTCTCAACCTTTAAGTCTTTACTGAAGACTCATCTCTTCAGTGGGTCATATGATTGAGTGTAGTCTGGCCCAGGAGTGGGAAGGTGAACGGAAAGGCTCTGGAGCAATGAACCGCCCTTGCTGTCTCTGCCTGGCCGGTTCCCCTCTTTCCACTGGGATTCTCTGCCTCTAACCCTATTCAGGGGCTGAGTCACTGGCTTACTGGGGCTCTCTCATGCCATCCATGGAAGGGGTGCGTCACCTGAGTGGGTTGATTCACTGATGTGGTCATCCTGTCTGGGTTGGCGCCCCCCCTTGGGTTGTGCCATGGCGGAGATCTTTGTGGGCTATACTCAGCCTCGTCTCAGGATGGTAAGTTGGTGGTTGAAGATATCCCTCTAGTGGTGTGGGGGCTGTGCTTTGGCAAAGTGGGTGGGGTTATATCCTTCCTGTTTGGCCCTGTCCGGGGGTGTCCTCGGATGGAGCCACAGTGTCTCCTGACCCCTCCTGTCTCAGCCTCCAGTATTTATGCTGCAGTAGTTTATGTGTCAGGGGGCTAGGGTCAGTTTGTTATATCTGGAGTACTTCTCCTGTCCTATTCGGTGTCCTGTGTGAATCTAAGTGTGCGTTCTCTAATTCTCTCCTTCTCTCTTTCTTTCTCTCTCTCTCGGAGGACCTGAGCCCTAGGACCATGCCCCAGGATGGCACAGCCAGAAGAGGACTGGCCACCCCACAGCCTGGTTCCTCTCTAGGTTTCTTCCTAGGTTTTGGCCTTTCTAGGGAGTTTTTTCTAGCCACCGTGCTTCTACACCTGCATTGCTTGCTGTTTGGGGTTTTAGGCTGGGTTTCTGTACAGCACTGAGATATCAGCTGATGTACGAAGGGCTATATAAATACATTTGATTTGATTTGCCTTGTGCAGGTCTACAATTTTAGCCCTGATGTCCTTACACAGCTCTCTGGTCTTGGCCATTGTGGAGAGGTTAGAGTCTGTTTGATTGAGTGTGTGGAGAGGTTAGAGTCTGTTTGATTGAGTGTGTGGACAGGTGCAGTTAATACAGGTAATGAGTGGAGAACAGGAGCGATTCTTAAGGAAAAACAACAGGTCTGTGAGAGCCAGAATTCTTACTGGTTGGTAGGTGATCAAATACTTATGTCATGCAATAAAATGCAAATGAATCACTTAAAAATCATAATGTGATTTTCTTGATTTTTGTTTTAGATTCCGTCTCTCACAGTTGAAGTGTACCTATGATAAAAATTACAGACCTCTAAGTAGGAAAACCTGCAAAATCGGCAGTGTATCAAATACTTGTTCTCCCACTGTAAATGTTAGATACAAGTGAAACAATGTATGTGTGCATGCAAAAGGTGACAAGTCGGTACTCTACCTGGTCGAAAAGGAAAACAGTGACATCGTCGAAGAACGACACAGCTCTACTGGCACTGTCTGAATCACTGCCCCCTGATGGCATGGAGGGTTTGGCACTGGGGGTGACCTTCAGCAGGCTCTTGAGGTTCCGCGCTCTACTGTCATCCGAGACTATAACGGGAACCGGGTGCACCGTGTCGTCCTCGCTGTCCTCGCTGGAGCTGTGCAGCCGGTACGCCCGCATGTCATCATCTGAGTCATCGCTGTTATCGTCCTCTTCGTCTGCCTCCCCTCCGTCCTCCTGCCCATCAGAGCCGTCCCGCCTGCCCAGGTACCTCCCCTCCATGTCGGGCTCCTTCAACTTGGGGGTAATCTCGCTGGCGTAGGTCCTGGTTAGCTTAGCGTGTACCGGTATGTTCTCAGGAAAAGGTTTTGCTGAGGTAGCAACAGCAGGCAATGGAGGCTTTTCCAGGTCCTCGGTGGAAGTGCCGCTGGACTCTGAGTGACTGTGAGTCCTGAAGTCAGGGAAGAACTCCAGTGTCCCGGTTTCGTCCACACTGCCGTCAATGGACACAGGTGAAGTCTTCTCCCAGTCCTCCTCTGTGGTGAGGATCAGCACAGGGAGACTGGTCCCTTCCAGGGGCTGAGGCTCGGTCTTCTCCACTCCGATATCAACCAGAGCTTCTCGAGCAATGGGAGACTGTGACCCAGCAGAAGACTCTACATGCTCCTCCTCTGTGACTTCAGATGGACCTCCAGAAACACAGCCACTGATGTCCACAGTTGGCGAGATGGCTTCTTCAAACTTCTTCTCGGGCTCGGACTCGTTGTCAGAGAAGTAAGCAGAGTCTCTGTAGTTGCCTCCCATGAAAGATTCCTCGCCAGGGGCGATGGACTCTGCCTGCTGGTCCTCACCGTCCTGAGTCTCCACCTCCGAGACGATGATTTCAGGGGGAACCAGCATGGTAGCCGCTGCTGGCTCCTCCTCCTCCTCGGCCAAACTCAGACCGTTTTCCTCTGAGAAGTGGTCTTTGATGATGGGCTGAGAGTTCCACTCTGGAGACTCCAGGTTCTCTGTCTCGTAGCCGCTGTCGGCTGTTTTGTACGGGGGCTGGAGCTTGTGAGGGGCTGCCGGGGTGTTTAGCTCTTCGACAGACTCCTCCAGCATGTGGCTGTTGTCCAGGGAGTCTGGTGTCTCGGCTGAGTACTCCACAGTTGGCAGAGTGGTGGAAACACTGTCCTCCAGTAGGCTGTCCTGGCTGATCTGGTCCATGGAAGGACCAGAGACCAGCAGAGAGGACCTGTCGTGCTCGTTGTCATGTTCATGCTCAGAGAGGACGGTGTCCATTTCGGCCTCTGTATCATCTTCAACCAGGTCGCTCAGCAGATCATCACTGGTAAAGCCTTCACTGGTCAGGCCATTGTCAACAGCAATCTCACTGACATAGACTGGGGGAGAGCTTAGCGGGTCGTCTGTTGGCTCTTTGATTCCTATGGATTCAACACAGTCATCCTCTGAGGCTCTGAGGCGGTCTTCAAGGCTGGGGTTTTTGGCATCCATGCACAGGGGGTCTGTAGTGGCACTTTCAGAGAAGAGTGTGGGAGACTGGTGGATATTTGCTGAACTAATAACAGGGACCTCAGCCCTCTCAGAGGTAGAGTCAAAAGCAGAGTCCATCATATTAGAGGACTGCTGCAGCAGTTCTCTAATTGGCAGCTGGTTGCTACAGATGTCCTCTGTTACCAGTGTATTTGAAGGCACCAGTGTTTTAGGGTCTGCTAGAGGTTGCAGAAAATCCACAAAACTGGGACTCATAAAGTCAAAAAGTTCCTCCTCTGCTGGGGACATGTTGCTCTCCACAGGTTTTATGGGGATCTCTGCTACGTTTATGCCATCTATGGTCTCATCATCATCATCATCCCAAGAGTTCATTCTGAAACTGTGCTCGGGGATGTGGGTCAGACCAGGTTGGAGGAGGTCCAGTTGTTGACTCCCACTACTTTTCCCTGATAAACCAGAGCCCTCCTTCATCAGGCTCTTCTCTTTGAGGAACATGAAGTTGTCCGCTAGTTTCTCAGTGTTCAGTAGCCTCATCACATCCGGGGTTCCCTCGCCCTCTGCCTCCTCTAAAGAGTCCTGGAGGATGACCTCTGAATGGCGCTCCCCTAAAAAAGAATTCCGAAAGCACTTTTCTGTTCCCTGGGCCTGCCCCTCTACAGACTCCACTCTCTGGAAACCATTTCCGTTGAGTTCTGGAAGCTCCATGAAGCCCCTGTTCCAGGAATGGGAGTCCTGTCTGGAGTCTCCTTCGCTGAAGATGTTGGTGTGGAAGGGGCTGTCATGCTCACTGGACGACCAGATGTGGCTGTCCTGGAGGTACGAGTCCTTAGAGTCTATGCTGTGGTGGAAGAAGTCTGCATCAGTGCTGGACTCATCCAAGCGGACGTCTTGGAGGGTGACAAATGTCTGCCTGTCTGAAACTGTGTCTACCTCCGGACCCCTGTTCTCCTCCACGGTGCTCTCCCCCTGCTCCTCCAACTGGATGTAGTACTCATTTCCATTGGCTGGTTTGTGAGCGTCAAACACGGGAAGGATCCCGGGGATTGCCGAATGGGTGTTCCTGCTGTCGGAGCCCCCCGTCCTGGGGGCTGCGGGGTCTGGAAAGTGGGCCTGAATGTCCTCGCTGGGCACGGGGAAGAACATGCTGTGATAGTTGAGCGTGGTGTCAGTGGCCGAGCGTCCATGGCCACTGCTGCTATCGTAATGGTCGTGCTTGGCCGCTTCCCACACGTACTCGAAGCTCAGGCCACGGCTGGTCTCAGTGACGGTGAGCACCTCGTCCACCTCGGCCCGCAGGGCGTCATCTGCGAACTGCTCCAGAATGGGGTAGGAGGAGTGGCTGACGGTGGTCTGGCGGGTGACAGGGTTGGGCTTGAGGGAGTCCCAGCGCTGCTGGAAGTCGTCCTCCACATCCTTCTGGCCCTGCATACGCAGGTAGGTGAGCAGCCGGTGGATCTCCTCGGCCGTGGCCCGCTTGTCTGGAGTCAGCCAGCAGAACTGTAGCACCTCATACCTGCACAGGGGAGAGAGTTGAGGTATTACCCTTTATGGCATGAGCAGAGGCTTTTTAATTTCAGTTTGACTTCATAACAGAATATATCGTTTCAATGTCAAGTATGCAATTCATACACTTCTCTTTATGGTAAAGTCTTTAAGTTTTGTAACAATTCAGGAGACACTCCATAAATAACATGTAGTCCAGCTAGATTCAGTTGGTGTCATGTGTAGTATGGTTGGAGAGATCGGGACTGACCATCTGTCGGAGTAGGGCAGCTCCAGCTGTGGTTTCAACAGTTTGATCTGCTGTTCCCTGATGACGTGGTTCAGGACCTCACGGTCAGACAGGTGAGGGTAGGGCTGGGCAGCGTTCTCAAACAGCTCCCACAGAGTCACCCCCAAGGCCCTGCAAACACAGGGATCAGAGAAACACTTATGACTCACAACCTACTGTACCCATGTGCATGGTGGCAACATGGGTCTGTGATTAAATGCTCAATGGGGGGGGGGGGGGGGGGGGGGGCGTAATAACCATGCTCTTAATAAAAATAATCGGGGCATGGATTCGACAAGTTATCAAAAGCGTTCCACAGTAATGCTGGCCCATGTTGGCTGCATGTCCTTTGGGTGGTAGACCATTCATTATACCGCTTGTCTGTCAAAGTTGGACATTACATTTTTACATCTGAGCTCCTAGAGTGTGCGGCTCTCCTTTATCGTTTTGGTGTTCCACTCCGCTAGCCAGGTGCGTTTCTTTCGCCTCTAGACAATTCTTGATACACACAGGAAACTGTTGTTTGTGAAAAACCCAGCAGCATTGCCGTTCTTGAAACAAACCAGTTTGCGCCTGTCACCTACTACCATACCATGTTCAAAGGCACTTAAATCTTTTGCCTTGCCCATTCACCCTCTGAATGGCACACACTGTCTAATGTCTCAAGATGATTATTTAACCTGTCTTCCCTTCATCTACACTGATTGAAGTGGACTTAACAGGTGACATCAATAAGGGATCATATCTTTCACCTGGTCAGTCTCATGGAAAGAGCAGGTGATCTTAATGTTTTGTATAGTCAGTGCATGGGTCAATCCACAACTAGAGTTCCTTTTATGTCTATTCAAAAATGTCCAAGTTTTCACAATTTTAAAGCCCTAGTTACTTGTTTTCTGAGGATTCATATTTATTTCACGTGATTCCTTTACGTTTGTCATTCATTTTAAGGTGAACCCTATTATGTGAACTGTACTCGCGTTTTAATATGGTGAAACTATTCCTTTGAAAATCATTTTTCTAAACAAATAGTCAAATCATAGCGTAAAAGCAAGTGAGCTGGTGCTACTCTTTTTGGCCATTATCTGGTGTTTTGTGGTGGAAAACAACATCAACCCTGTCACCCATAGATAGGCTAGACAATTTCTATATTTTTGTGAAGCTTGCATTCAATTCCCACTCCGTGTTGCACACAAGCTTCCATCCCCCCAGTCACAAGGGGATTTATGGTCAATTAAAGATCAAACAGTCCACCCGGCTACTTCATTTGTCAGTTACTAGAATGTTTTTGTTTAACCTCTATAATAGACCAGGCATTCACAGCTTCCATGTTTAAATGTATTTTGTCCTATTTTCCTGTTAAATAAATATTACAGATGCATTTTGTCTTTCTCTCAGGTGGGCTTAATGAGTACAGTGGCAGAAAAATCACTCCCTCTAAACAATGGAAATAATGACATATTGTTCAATATGATCAATACTAACTTTGCATAATATTGTAGTCTATAGTGTATATTTATAACACAAACCATTGGTTTCCAGATATATTAAGAGTAGATGTTACTATTCTGTTTCATCATAAATCACTGTGGTTCCTATTATGCCGGTGTGCATTGAAACACATGGGGATAGTGAGCTTACATTCCTAATATTCAATTAACAAATGGTTTTTGTTCAGATTACAGCATCTAGCCATGGTGCCTTTATCAAGATTAGAAACAATTAAACGTCTGTACTCTCTCCAAGACATTTGGAGTAGACAGGTAGTCATTGATGCAGAGAGAGAAGAATAAGATCAGGGTTGAGGGAAATCAGGTCTACAAGTAGTGGACAAAAAGGCCAACATAAGAGGGACAAGATGATGACTTTTGGGTGGGGGCATATTGTTGACCTTCATTCATCCAGGTGATTCTGTGTTTTGGTCCACCAGCTGTCCCTTTGTAATACAACAGTAGAGAGGTAGATTTGAAGCAGTCTTCAGACAGACTTTAGGAAAACAAGTTGAACTAATTAACAAGAATAGCAGTACAGGAAATGTGAATCAGTTTTCAGATAAACCATTGCGTGTGTTATGGTCTTTGTGCATGGATTCCTATCCACAGAGGACCAGTGTGTGTGTGTTATGGTCTTTGTGCATGGATTCCTATCCACAGAGGACCCGTGTGTGTGTGTGTTATGGTCTTTGTGCATGGATTCCTATCCACAGAGGACCCGTGTGTGTGTGTTATGGTCTTTGTGCATGGATTCCTATCCACAGAGGACCAGTGTGTGTTTTTGTTCTAACACAGTATTAACTGCTGATTCATCTCTCTGATTAGTTTATTAGTTGAATCAGCTGTGTACGGGTGGGTTGGCAAGAACAAAAACTTAGTCCACATTGAGCTCTGTTGATACGATTGGACACCCTCCTGATGAATAGTAATGATCAGTTTATTTTAATAACTTTAGGGGGGATTAATATAATACAATTTTACATAAGAAATGTCAGTTTTGAATATTTGGAAATGAATTAAAATGGATAATTTAAGAGGTGGGCTTATAATGGTACATTCAGTAGCCATTAAGCCCAGTCCAAACATAAAAATTAGGAATGTATATTTCATTGTATCTCCACTTTTCCTATGAAGATTAGCGCATGTACATGTTAGAAATGTCTAAACTTAGATGTTGATGGGCTTAATATGTACACTTACCCTACACTACCCAAAATGCAATATTGGTGGAATGACCCATATTCTGTGAACTAAACATATCCTTATTTAGGGGTATATGTGGTGCTGCAACGAGAGCCTCCTTATGCAACGTTGTGATTTACAGCTGTGACACGGACTGGCACGGAGCCATGAGGTCATAAGGGAGGGGCCAGGAGGGATAGGTTCCAGTGTTGCCGTGCTGCCGAGTGGGAGTGCAGGGTCAGCGTCTTCTTCCCTTTAGAAGTCAGCTAGACTGAGTGCCTGCTAGGATTTACACTCTCAGAGAGAGGCTATCTGGACAGAAGAATCAGAGATAGTCTATCATCTTCAAAGGAGACCCTGACCTACTGCTCAGCAACAGGACAACAGGACACAGGTTGACTCACTGTGTTAATGAGTTTATTTTATTCAACACAGTGAAGCACAATGCCCAGGAGGCTGCTGAGGGGAGGATGGCTCATAATAATGTCTGGAATGGAATCAACTACACAGACACCATGTGTTTGAGGCCATTAAATGTATTCTGTTCCAGCCATTACTATGAGCCTGTCCTCCCCATTGAAGGTGTCACCTACCGCCTGTAAGTTGCACAGTGACCAGGTGGAGGTACCTACCACACATTGCCAGGCTTGGTCTGGTCCAGAGTGATCACGCCCCCATGGCGCTCCCCCACCAGCTCCGGGGCCATCCAGCGCAGGGGCGCCGACTCGTCGTCCTCTGTGATGATGTAATCCTCCTGTGACATGAGAGAGGGACAGAGTCAAGCATGGGGCATCCATGTAATTACATGCAGAACACATAAGTGTAATTTAATAGGATGTCTATCTCAGAATAGTTCTACAAATAACCAGTAGGCTCACATTCACCTTTTTTCCCCCATTCAATTCAGTGATGTGTTTTGCCAAGGCTTCTTTCGAATAAGCATTTGGATGTTTGGTAGCCTTTCCTTCAGTTCTAACCCACATTACTGTACTTTGAGTTGTTTTTAGAGTTCCTAGTAAGTACTTAATCAAGCTCAGAAATACAGCCAAAACACCTCTGGCCACACTTGTTGACCGTGCTAAATAGAGAGCTCAACATTATTTGAGGAATGCAGCTAGCCTTATCGACAGTCAGGCCAGGGACAAACGCAGTAGGGAGTTACACTTTGGTAAAACAGAGTTCTGCCAGACTGGGCTCAAAGGCTGTATATAAACCCCCTACTGGTAAGCACTTATCCTCCCCTTAATAAACCACTTTTACACTATTGTGTTGACTACACGGACTAGGCCTTATACTACTGTACAGTACAGAGCTTTGACATCCTTTGAAACTTTGGTGGATGTGTAAGCTCTCTGTTCAGCTGGGCTCAGCATTGTGAAAAGGGTTATAGGTTAATGAACCTAAACTGAAACTATTGTAACAGCACACATACAGATGCCACTTCCTTCTGTCACCTGAAAGTAAAACAAAATCCCCCTGATTCCGTTTGAAGGAAAACAGGATGTGAAGGTCCCTGGTACCTTGTATCTGTAGGGGCCGATGCCATAGTCTCCCACTTTGACCGTCAGGTCTGCAGTCAGATAGCAGTTCCTCAGGGCTAAGTCACTGAGAAAAGAGAGGGAAACCGATTAAAGAAGATTAAAAAACATGAGGATTTACAGAGTTTGTGTGTTCAATATGGTCTGGTGTGGTCATAGAACGGTTGAATTCAATACGGTCTGGTGTGGTCATAGAACGGTTGAGTTCAATATGGTCTGGTGTGGTCATAGAACGGTTGAGTTCAATCTGGTGTGGTGTGGTCATAGAACGGTTGAGTTCAATATGGTCTGGTGTTGTCATAGACCGGTTGAGTTCAATATGGTCTGGTGTGGTCATAGAACGGTTGAATTCAATACGGTCTGGTGTGGTCATAGAACGGTTGAGTTCAATATGGTCTGGTGTGGTCATAGAACGGTTGAGTTCAATCTGGTGTGGTGTGGTCATAGAACGGTTGAGTTCAATCTGGTCTGGTGTGGTCATAGACCGGTTGAGTTCAATATGGTCTGGTGTTGTCATAGACCGGTTGAGTTCAATATGGTCTGGTGTGGTCATAGAACGGTTGAGTTCAATCTGGTGTGGTGTGGTCATAGAACGGTGAATGGATCACAGGGCTGCAAATAATAGGCAGTTGGTCCAGTTGTTCTGGTGCCAACCCACAGGTCCGGTTGAGTCTACCAGCACTACATCCAACAAATAGCTCTCATTTGTTCCCTCTGAACTAGGGTTGGGCGATACTTGGGGAGAACTCTTCTACGACACGCTACACCAAATATCGCAATATCTGATATAATCGTTTTGCGCCGTTAATGACTAAAATCACTCCAGACTGTGCAATTTGTGCTTATTTACAATATTAGTCACATTCTCATTAAATAATATTTGTGTGGCGAAGAAATAAGACTTAATTCATTTAGACTTTCTTTTCAACATATTGCACAGACTAACTGATTCAACTGCACAGTTTAGATTTGTAAAGTTCAAATTAAATATCGTCTTGCGTATCACAATATATCATCAATGTCATGATATATCGGCCCAACCCAAGTTTGAACACAAGTAAGCGGTTTGGGATAAACACTGCAGTTCACACTGTAGTCTCTGAAGAGGAAACAATACTCTGAACCTCATCTTGTTCATCAATCATTTGGGAAGAAGATGGAACTCATTTAGATTGGCTCTGTGCTGCTCTCATGTGATCATGCAATGGAAATAAATAATTGAAAGGGTGGAATATACAGTCAGTTGCCAGTTTATTAGGTACACCCATCGAGTACCTGGTCGGACCTCCCTGTAGCCATGAAGGGATGTACCTGGTCAGCAACAATGTTGAGATACACTGTGGTATTCAAATGTTGCTCAACTGGTATTCAGGGACCTAATGTGTGTCAGGAAAACATTCCCCACACCATTACACCACCAGCCTGTGCCAGGATGGGGCCAAGTTTTTCCATTCCTCAATGGAAAAACCACCAGTCTTGGTGGTTTAGTGTTTACGAGACTCTTCTTGTTTTTAGCTGATAGGAGTGGAACTCTGTGTGGTCATCTGCTGCAATAGCCCATCCATGACAAGGACTGACGAGTGGTACGTTCCAATATGCCGCTCTGCACATCACTGTTGTACTGCGCCGTTATTTACCTTTTTGTGGCCCGCCTGTTAGCTTGCACGACTCTTGCCATTCTCCTTCGACCCCTCTCATCAACTAGCTGTTTCAACCACAGGACTGCATGGTTGTTTTGGTTACACCTTTCTCGTAAACCGTAGACACTGTCGTGCATGAAAAGCCCAGGAGACCAGCTGTTTCTGAGGTACTGAAACCGACACGGCTGGCACCGACGATCTTACCATGCTCAAAGTCACTTAGGTCACTAGTTTCGACCTATTCTAACATT
The DNA here is from genome assembly GCF_002021735.2 of Oncorhynchus kisutch. Classification (NCBI taxonomy): domain Eukaryota; kingdom Metazoa; phylum Chordata; class Actinopteri; order Salmoniformes; family Salmonidae; genus Oncorhynchus; species Oncorhynchus kisutch. The sequence continues at coordinate 2,928,573 of NW_022261983.1, read as the reverse complement.
TAATTGAACAGTAACTGAATGCCTTGATGCCGGTCTGCCTGCTTTATATAGCAAGCCACGGCCAGTATGTTTGGGGTGGTGTACCTAATAAACGGTCCACAGTATATTTTCATGCCTTAAATACACTGTACAGGCCTATGACAGGATGACATAATATCCCAGTGACAAATTTTGAATTACATTTCTCACCCTAATATGATTAAATGCCATGTCTCAGGTGATTAAGGACCCCTTCAACCTGACTCTAAATCCAACCCCCATAGACCCAGGTCAGGGCAGGGCCAGACAAAGACTGGACTCTTCAGTGGCTTTAGACCCAAACACATTTGGACTTATAGCTTGCATCACTAGAGGAAACCTCATTCAGTTGCTTCTGTTCCACCCCTAGTAACAAAATCACTGATGCTGGAGCTTTTCCCCACTCACTCATACAGCACCAGGATATTGTTCCCAGGGAAGAACACTCACAGGTGGGCAGAGTGGCAGTGAGGCGGGGTGGACAGGGGAGGGCAATAATGGGGGACAGATGGTATCTCATTCAGACTGGGACCCTCATGGAGGGAGAGGCTCTGGTTTCCCCCAGGCCCAAGAAACATTTCACCACCAACCCGTTCCAAGCGCGTCTCTTTTACCCCGTCTATCCGTGGACATCGCTGACACTTGTGGTCTGTGCTCGTACACCCCGAGAGCTACTGTCAGGCCCACTGAAACATCGGCAAGATAAATTGAGAGATATTTTAAACCTCTTCTGTCCTGGATGTTCCCTGCTGTTGGCGAACACAGTGCATTACAGTACTACTGGAAGATCAGGGAGAGAGAATCAGATTCAAAGTCGTATCCCTACAAGGCAAATGGCATGGGGGCAGTTTGGTGCAGACACATCAGCAGATTCTTAACCTCTGACAGAAAATCCATATAGTTCAGAGACCTAGCGAGTTAAAAACAAAGATCTTACAACAACAAAAAAGGAGATCAACTGATTTTGTTCATTTTTTTCAAGTCAAGTGAAACTATCATTTGCGTAAAATTATAAAATTAATTCAAATATGTGCTGGATGCTATGGTTGTCACACTGGTCGAAAAACTGGGGAACACAGTTCCCTCTCCTCTACTGCCCCATATGCTATTTCTCCCCAGGGTTGTTATGTAATGTCAGTCAGAGTGGTTCTCCTGGACCGCCATGACAGCTCGCTGTCTTATTGCTGTGGCCACCCCATCACAATAACATGCTGGGCTCAGACCACAGACCCTAAGCCTTGGCTATAGTTTCAGTTCACACCACTGCCACCGTCCCCGAAGGCTTTGTGGCACCGTGCTAGCCACAGCCCCGTGTCGGGTACTTTGTGGGCGGGGCATCACACCTTGGTAGTAAATCAACTTTGCAACCCAACCAAAAGAAAAGCGGTGCACTATTTTTTATTACGACTGTCATTACGACCCTGTTAACGGTGGAATCTCGTACTTGGGCTCCTTTTGAGTTGTAACACAGGATAATAAATGGCCAACATGAGGCTATCCATTTACACACAAACAGCAGAATCATCATATCCCTCTGACAGGCTGATAGTTGACACTGTGGCAATGCGTGGGAGCTGGGTAATTGGAGCCCTTTGGGTTTATTCTGAGCATGCAAAACAGAGCATGTAGATGCGCTGAGCGGAGCCTACATGTCCTGCACTGCCGGGTAAAACGTTCAACCAAACAGGCCCTTGCAGCACTCTCCTTTTTGGACAGGCCCAGTGTCCCTGTTTAGGATCAGTGTTGGCTTGGGAGTAGGAGTACGTATCCATAAGAGAAAGTTGCCATGAGGGAGGCCAAAACCACATATTTCATTTGATAGAGACAGACACATTAATATCACTTGTCTGATACTATCGTAACTCAACATTTTTAAGTTGGAAGATGTAAAAACAGACAGTACTACTCAAAATGTTTGATGAAGTCTTAATTCCTTGAAACACGACTGTCGTTTGACATCTGAAGGCTGTGCCCTTAGCTAAAGCCGTGTCTAGTTGTGACTGACTGGTGTAAACGGAGCCAGAGCAGAAGTGCTACCTGTGCAGGAAGTTGTGTTTGTGGAGGTGGGTGACGCCAGCAGCGATTTCACAGGCCATCTTCTGCAGCTGCAGCAGCTCAGCATTTCGGAACATCCAATCCTGCTGAGACAGGTAGCTCCGGAGGTCCCCCTGAAATGGAGACAAATGCACAGGATAACACCTGTGTACTAGTTTCAATGCCAAAAACAGCATTTGCTTAGTCCTTATTTTAATATAAAATGGCACACAGAAACTTCACAACTTGAAGCTCCTGTAATATGGACTTGAGTGACTATCTGAAGGTGCATTGTAACAGTCATCCACACAGGGGCAGTAGACTCCCTCCAACTGCATAGCTCTCTCCAGCCCAGCAGGGTTTTACTGCTGATGGGAGAGTAGAACCAAATAAGGGCCCAGCTGTTTAATACACCTAGGTCTATATGCTGTGTCACGGCAATTTTAAAATACAAAATCCGGCCAGTGGGGTGGATCGACTCTTGCCGAATGGCCAGGTCACGTTTCTGGGCACACGGTCAAAAGCTCCGTTTGGGAGAGGAGGTGAACGGGGCAGGCCAGGGGTGTGCGAGAACAACGAGTCCCACAGTCTGGGGAAATAGGTTGAGGGTGGCAAATTTAATTCCCACCCCTCAGATGTTGGGGAGGGCAGCTGAGGCTGATGCCAGAATGTAACTAACCACCAACCCACCAGAGACCTCTGATTGTAGTGGTACAAACCGTCACTATGTGGGTTAGGCCGAGTTGGCATGAGTGCATGGCATTCATCTGTCAGTTTAGATCAGTAACGTTGGGGTAATGAGTGAGTTGGATTCACTGACAAGGCTCCTCCTGAGGTAATAGGGGCTTGCCCTCGTACTATTGTGTCAACAGTGGCTGTGGTTCACACCCTGCAGGCAACTCAAAGCTCTGAGAACTGCCATGAAAGGCTTGCATTCTCACCTACATCTCTCAACATAGTGCAGCCTCCTTTTAAAGGACAAAACCTTCACAACACATTGGTAAGACTTTTACCATTAAAATAAAAAAGTGTTGTGAAAAACAAACGACGGAAAGAACAATAGACAAAGCCACACCCTTATTTTGACGATGCGCCACTAATCCAGGTTGAAATTTCACTGATGTATCATTTCAAAGGACTTTAGCTACACACACCCTCTGCTACTTTGTCATTTATCCTACAAATACAAGGAACAGTAGAGGCCCCAATATGGAGCCCTGTGGAACACCACATGATATCCCTCTAGCCCCCAGGCAGTCCTTCACCAGGATCCATTCTGATCGGTCCCTTATACAAAGCCAGTCAGATCAACTGGGTCCTTGACAAGGATATGATCTACCCCAATAAGGTCCTTCTATACACAGCCAGTCTGTGAAAAGGGCTGCAGGCCCAAGTATGTTTGGGGATCAGGTCCACCACGGTGGGGGAGCTCTGGAGAAGGTGACTGCTGTGTCACCCGGAGCTAAGAGGACTCCTGTGGAATGTGGTAGTGAAAACACAGCCACTCTGCGGGGTCATACAATATACAGGCAGCTTTCGGTAAAACTGTCAATCCACACGACTCAAGGTAATGGATCAGCCGTGTTTACTCAGAGCTCTCTGTGCCCTGACTGACTACAAGCAGCTTAGACCAGACTACTGACGGAACCACCATAACTCTTGTTATTGTCTTGCTGGAAGATCCACTTGCGGCCAAGTTTCAGCCTCCTGGCAGAGGCAACCAGGTTTTTGACAAATATATCCTGGTACTGGGTAAAGTTCATGATGCCGTTGAGTGTTGACCTTAACAAAGGCCCCCAGGAACAGTGGAAGAAAAATTTCCCCAAAACATTAACGTCCACCATCATAATTTACAGTAGGCAGTGTTTCCGCTGCAACCATTTAGCTGTGGCACTGCATAGTCATTGCCGCTACACAAAAAATATGTAGCATCTTTCTGCCAAGGCGCACTTTGAAGACGCTATAACAGTCCACATGTACTTTTCCTCTGCAAATACAATGACTAATGACTAGAAAATCCAGACAGCCCCACAGTAGAATATTTTATATATTTACCTAGTCTGTATGTTGTTGTGTGTTTTTTGCAAGATAAATGTTCCTCTCAAGGTGCATTCAAGTTGACAGTGTTATAGGAAGGGACAAGCAGCCAATTCTTAATGCAACAGCAGTTTTAATGGCATTTGTTTAAAAGAGCTTTCCATTCTTACTTTTTTCTTATCTTCAAAATGTGTGTAAACTACACCATTGTAAACCCAGAGTTTTAGCAGTGGCATGGTTAACCTCTCTGCGCACGGAACCCTGTAGCGGGCTGAAATTCCACAACATACGGTAATCACTACATAAATAGTCATATTAAACATTCATGAAAATACAAGTGTCTCACATGTATCGAAAGCCTAGAATCTTGCTAATCAAACTGCGTTGTCAGATTTAAAAAAGGATTTACTGCGAAAGAATACGATGCGATTATCTGAGGATGGAGCCCTATAAAAAAATATATATGTCAACCAGCACAGGCTAACAAAATCACAAACTGCATTAAAATAAATAGTTCACCTTTGACGATCTTCATCTGTTTGCAATCCCAATGCTCATTGTTACACAATGAATGATCTTTTGTTTGATAAAATCCGTTTTTATAGCCTAACACAAAACATTTTGTGAACCGCTTGTGTCGTGAATTCCGTCTCATTCCATTTTCGACGACACATTCAAAGGTAAATACCCACACAAAACGTGACTTTTCCAGTCATGTTTGGTTTCATTGCAATCAACTGGTTTGTTTGTAACACAACCAAAACTGATGGGCCATTTCGCGGGACGTATTGACTGAAAGAAACCGATTTGAAGACAAGTAATGACATCACTGTGCACCAATGATATGACCACTGTTTCGTTGATTGACTGTATTTTAACCCAATGACCACTGCTCGTCTTGAAATCTAGCTGGGTACATAGCCAATGAGCTGAGGTAAACGGCAATATGCAATGGTTATGTGTTGGAAGACCAACCCATGTAGTAAACTCCAGCGTAAAGAGAGTCATTCGCTATTGAAGTTTTATACCAGAAGGAACTACGCATATTACGAAACAGCATTGTTTGGTAAACGCGCAGATTCAGCTGTTTATATATCAATCAGTATGGCGACTAAGTCAGGGAAAGCTAAATCGAAGTCTAGATATACAGGTGTACACACAATTTTAGAAGAAATTGATAGGAAAAGCGAGACAGAGATTGTTGTAGGATGATTCATTTAGCGATTCCCAAGTGGAGGAGACATGTTTTGGACTGGTAAGTTCTTCTCGTGCTAATGCCCTTGTTTGAAATTAATAATATAGTGATTTTTTTATATTTTAGAAGCAATATATAAAAATGTAATGTAATGAAATGTGAGATGCGCGTGTCTGCCGCCCCACCCCAACCCACATGAAATAGCCTATTTGAGGCTGTTGAGTGGAGGGCAGGCCCACAACAATGGCCAAAGTGAAATGGATAATAATAATAAAGACAGTAGATCTAGCAGGTCTATAATAATATATTCAACCTTATGTTCCCTGTACTCATATATATATATATATATTAATTATACCTGTTGATACTCACTTTACAGCAGAAAGAGACTGCTATGGCACCTGGCATCAGCAGCACAATATTGTGTAGAGCTTTGGGAAAGTGGGTGGGGTTATATCCTTCCTGTTTGGCACTGTCCGGGGGTCTCATCGGATGGGGCCACAGTGTCTCCTGACCCATCCTGCCTCAGCCTCCAGTATTTATGCTGCAGTAGTTTGTGTCGGGGGGCTAGGGTCAGTTTGTTATATCTGGAGTACTTCTGTCTTATCCGGTGTCCTGTGTGAATTTAAGTATGCTCTCTCTAATTCTCTCTTGGAGGAGGACCTGAGCCCTAGGACCATGCGTCAGGACTACCTGGCATGATGACTCCTTGCTGTCCCCAGTCCACCTGGCCTTGCTGCTGTTCCAGTTTCAACTGTTCTGCCTGCAGCTATGGAACCCTAAACTGTTCATATTTACTCTTGAGGTGCTGTCCTGTTGCACCCTCTACAACTACTGTGATTATTATTATTTGACCCTGCTGGTCATCTATGAACGTTTGAAAATCTCAGCCATGTTCTGTTATAATCTCCACCCGACACAGCCAGAAGAGGACTGGCCACCCCTCATAGCCTGGTTCCTCTCTAGGTTTCTTCCTAGGTTTTGGCCTTTCTAGGGAGTTTTTCCTAGCCACCGTGCTTCTACACCTGCATTGCTTGCTGTTTGGGGTTTTAGGCTGGGTTTCTGTACAGCACTTTGAGATATTAGCTGATGTACAAAGGGCTATATAAATCTATTTGATTTGATAAAGGACCGAGGGTCTTCCAAATATTGAAAGTGTGTAAATAGTTACATGTTATTTTGTAAATGTATATATTGTTTTCTTCATATTTTTTCTAAAAAAAATTTTGGGGGGGGTGTGTTAGAATACCATTTTGGCATTTTGTATATAGTTATTTGTTTCAAAATATATACCTTCATCAATTTGGCCACTTGGGCTACTTGTGTGGGACACCTGGGTGACTTCATGATAAATGTCATGTGGCACACTCATTTTGGAAGTTATCATTCTGAAACTTTGCACAAGTACTGTTGCCCTCTTATGTTTTTCACTGAAATTGTCCCCATCATCCTATCTGAATGTTTGTTTTAGCTTGTTCATTTTAAAGATACAACAATAAAAATTTAAAAAACATATGTTTTTTTTTCATTGTATTATCTAAACCAGATCTATGGTGTTATATTCTCCTACATTCAATTGACATTTACACAAACTTCAGAGTGTTTTCTTTCAAATGGTACGAAGAATATGCATATCCTTGGTTCTGTGCCTGAGCTACAGTCAGTTAGATTTGGGTATGTCTTCAGGCGGAAACTGAAAAAAGTAGGGGGTTAGCTCTAAGAGGTTCTAAGAACATTAGCACGCCACAATTCACTGTGAGTGCATAGGGGAGTGTGGGGCAGAATGTAACACAGGTCAATGGTAAGGAAACTTGGGGTAAAACACAGCCCCACCGGAATATATATTTTTGGAGTGACTCAAAATTGTGATGAGACTGATTACATTTGTTGCTGAGCAATACTAGTGGCCACCAGGGATAGTGTTGGGGGGGGGGGGGGGTGAATGGTGACATGACGTGGTTTCTGTAAGAAGTGCAGGCAGGGGGCGTATGACCTCAAGTTACCCTAAGAGGTAGGCAGGCCTACATAATGTTCGCTGTGTTTATGCACGTTTTTGGAACATCAAATTCATCAATAAGATACTAACTAATTAAAAGATCACATTTGGGATCTAACTAATGATTAGATCAATAGGATAAATGCAGATAAGCAAACACAAGAATCAGACTATTTATAGCCACTATGCTGTTTTCAGCTGGCCTACAGGTGATGATGCTTATTGCTAATAGCATTCCTAAAAATATGGACCATGCATAGGCTATATTCACAATGTTACAATATGTATAAAAATAAATAAATACAAATATGGACCATGCATAGGCTATATTCACAATGGTCCAATATGTATAAAAATAAATAAATAAAAATGTTAAACAAATAATTTGACCAGTATGTTATTAGGCTCATTATATTTTAGACGGCGTGAGCAGTATTTTATTTTCATTCACTTTGGAGTAAAAAGTCCCCAGAACAGAGCTTCTCAATCTTTCAATATAAAAATTATCTGGGGGGACCCCCTCCGCAACTTCTCCCCCAGAGCTCCCTTTTCATGTCATCCAACAAATGTAAACGTTTGCTAAACGGCATTGGTATTTGGATTGATTGGTACTTTGGTCAGATGACATGAAAATAGAGCACTTTGGCCACGCAGACCAGTGGTGGGTTTGGTGTTGAAATGAGAATGTATGAGCAGAAAATAACCCCATACCTACTGTAAAATATGGTGGTGGATCTTTGATGTTATGGGGTTATTTTGCTTCCACTGGGGCCCTTGTTAAGGTCAACGGCTTCATGAACTTACCATATTACCAGATATTTCAGCCCAAAATCTGGTTGCCTCTGTCAGGAGACTGAAACTCAGCTGCAAGTGGATCTTCCAGCAACACAATAACCCAAGCACACATTAAAATCAACAAAGAAATGGTTAATTGGCTACAAAACTGACATTTTACAATAGCCATCTCAGTCTCCAGACTTGAAACTACTATAAAACCTGTGGTTGGATAAAGGATATCAAGGATCTGGAAAGATTCTGTAGGGATGAATGGTCTAAGATCCCTGCCAATGTCTTCTCCAACTCATAAAACATTTTAGAAAAATGCTCAGTGCCATTATGCTAGCAAGGTGAGGTATTGAAAAGTATTGAAAACAGGAGTGTAAATCATTTTGACCCCAATGTTTGATATGAAGTTTTTTTTATTTAATTTACTTTATCCATACAAATATCATGACACCTAAATAATTTAACAATAAAAAAGGTACAAAACACCCCACCCATACCTGACAAAATAAGAAGCCCTCAAAGCTCCTCCATAGACCAGATGCAGAGACATCAGAGCTGAGCTACCTCATCAAGTTAATACCTCCGGCCAAGATGACCCGCTCAGTTACAAGGTCCACTCACACCCTCCTCTCCAGCCTGAAGTTGTTTAACGACCACAATAACATTAAGTCATTAGCCAAACCCCATCTCCGTCCTCTGGATGTCGATTAAGGCAGCCCCTTCCTACAACCAGAGGCCTCTGCTATAGTAGCAGCCAGTCAGTCACAAGGCACAGTACCAGGCAGAGAGAGAGAGAGAGCTCTGTCAGAGATATGGGGGGCATCCCTCCTCCCTTTAGAGGCTAGATCTGGGTTGGGGTCTAATTTATAGAGGCTAGATCTGGGTTAGGGTCTGATTCATAGAGTCTAGATCTGGGTTAGGGTTTGATTCATAGAGTCTAAATCTGGGTTAGGGTTTGATTCATAGAGTCTAAATCTGGGTTAGGGTCACTTGAGGGCTCCCACATGTGCACACACACAAAGTCTGACACACACACACACACACAAAGTAAAACTCCATCTATGCAAACAAACACGAAGCCCAACAGTAAACACATTCAAGACAAACACACACTATATCAAACACACACTATATCAAACACGCCCCACTTACACACAAGCACACGCGTACACACAAGCACACGCGTACACACACTAAAACGAGGGCTGATGCCACTGCGGGTAACAGCCTTTCAGATGCACTGAAAAATGAGCTCTGGCCGAACTGAATCAGAACATACCATTCACATGCCTGACTTACAGCCTGTCATCCCGAAACAGACTCATCCAGAAACACTAACCCCAAGAGGGGGAACGGAAACACATAGAAATAAATACCTCTGAAACTCCCAGCTAATCCTAAAGACAGGCAGGACCTAATCAACAGGGTAATGTATATTCTACCAAGACTGAACATTCTGACGCACACAGCACGAGCTCACAAAAAAAGCACTATGAGGACCAACATATTGCCGGTGTGGAGAGAAAACACACAAACGTAGCAGGATGTGGGACTGGGCTCAGTGGGCAGATGGGGGGTAAATGGAGCCTGTTTGCTGGTTGCGGGAGGGACGGAGGGAATGTGAGCTGAGACAGGTCCCTGATGAAACCTGCTGCTATGCAGCTCTCTGGTCCTGGGCACAGGGGCAAGAGGGGCCCAGAATAGATCAAGAAAAACACTAGATAAATCAGGCCATGATGGACAGCATTGACGGAGTGCAGCTCCCCAATAACCCAAGACGGATAGGCAAGCTAATTTAAGATGCACGGCTAAACCGGGAAGGGGGGGGGTTGCTTGTAAGGCCAGGTGATTGGGAGACTAAATGATGTCTACTTATTGGATGGCGTGGAACTGGAGTCTGAGCTACCCACAAGCGGAGCTTACCACAGTCAGACCGACAGGATGGTCTAATTACTCCCTTCCACTGATCATGAGTTAGGAAAAATGCCTGGCATGTTGACATATCATTTGGTGGCAGCTGTGGGATTCATCCAAAACATGTTCTGACTTTTAAAAGTGTTCACTGAAACTATAATAGGTACTGTATATTGACTCATACAATCATAAATGATAGTAATTGAGGACACTCACCAGCTCGCAGTACTCAAAGACCAGCAAGAAGGGGATAGCCTCCACACACTGGCCCAGACACTGCAGGATGTTAGGGTGCACCAGAACTCTATGAAGAGAAACACCGGTTAAGACAATCTACTGTAGTCTATATCACTGATGTGAATACTGGAGGACTACAGCTGGCATCTCTTCCAGTCCCATTCTGTTACTAAAGACTAGTGAAATAAGAACACTCTGCAGTGTCCAAGTTAGAAGGCAGAGGGTGCTGCTCCACTAGGAGAAGTCAGGCATAGCGGTCATTATAATACCTTAGTTACTTTATTCAAGTACTGACAGATCCGTTACTCTGTTATTTCGATTCTTGCTATAATGCATTTTCTAAATAAATCTGGTGTGTTCCATTTAGCCAATTGTTGGAACTGGGCCTTTGGCAAAATCTTCCTGAAAATCTGAAAATGACCCTGAAATTGCCATGACAATAAAATAAATGTCCAAAATGCCCTTCTTTTCAGCCTCTCCCAGCAGACATGCCAGTAGCTCACCTGTAAGGGTCTCCGTGCTGCAAGAAGTCATTCTGCTCCATGGCACTTGCGTTAGCCTTCAGCTCCTTGACCACCGCCTTGGCCCCACCCGGGTCTGTGTAGATCTCACTGAGGAGGACCTGGACACACATACACAGGTTAGAGTGCAGGGAAGGAAACACACAGGAAGCATGTTAAGTGTCGAGCCAAAACACTGGTAGTCTGCAGGAAGGCAGGTCTTTCTGAAAACAAGGGAAGGATGGTGGGGATGTAGTTAGGGGATTGGGGGGGGGGGGGGGGGGGATTGGGGGGGGGGGCTAGGGGATGGATGTAGCTAGGGGATGACGGGGGGGTGTAGCTACGGGATGGGTGAAAGCCAGGGGAGCCATGGAGATACAGCATTAATCACAACATAGAACACACTGCCAGGTGGTGTAGGACCATAGGCTGAGGGGCTACTCTAGTCATATTTACCATGTTGATTCATTAAGAATGAGCTTCAACTGTGACGAAGTGAGCAGCTGTCTCCTTTTGTTATTACGTACACCAAAACTCAACCCTGGGGTGAAATACTCGCTCCCTCTCAAACACACTGTACAGGCTACTGGAGACAACTGACTAAAGCGTCTGGAGTAGGGTTGGAATTTTGGGAAAGGTAACAGAATTTTGCGACCTTCGTCAGGAAGAAATGTCTTACCTTGCCAAACCAGCCGTTCCCAATCTCCTGGATGTAGCTGAGACTGTGACGGACCACCTGAGGGCCAGTGGATCCCACTGCGGTGGCCAACAAAAAAAGAACCCAGAGTTAGTGTGTGTGTGATCTGCAGGTATGTCGTAGTACGCAGCATTCTGGTCCCAGACCAAACCATGGTGACACAATAGCACCTGTTTGTTTTTTCTATTTTTATTTATTTAACCTTTATTTAAATAGGATGTTGCATGATATCAAATGTTCATCTGTATGGTTTTTCCTCTGTGAAGAGATGCAGCCAGGGCATGAGTTCAATCAATACAGAAAACTGGAGCAGTTGTGTTGTTAGTTATCTATACACAGTAGCAGGATTCTATTCAGATCAGATGCTCAGGCCAGGATATGTTCTAACTGTATTTACTCATTGCAAAACAACAGCAGTGTTACACATTATGGATTCCCAGGAAAATGGTACAGGAGTGTTTAAACAAAAGCTTCATACATTAAGATGTTAATCTACTTCCTTCCCATATGAAGCCTGAGCATTAAACTGAGGCTAACCTTTGACCTTACACAGGGCCCATATGGAACTAGTACAGAAGGAAATATCCAAGGGTCAGTATTTCTGTCACATGCCACTGAATCTACTTAGAAATGTCTTACAGTACATGAGGAAAACAGCCGGCAGATGTGGCTTCACTGAGCCAAGTTAGCTAACTAAACCAACACAGACGTTATGCTAGGGTTGCCCACACAATCAGGTCAACAAACCTTGTTGAGGGGACTTAACATCAAAAGTATTCAGAGCTCTAAAGTGAAACTCATTTGGTTGCATATGTGACAAACTATTTTTTGTGCAGCCAGAGATGTTATTTTGGGAGCATTGTGCGACTTGGAAAAGATCTTCCAGATAATAACTGTTGTAGCCTAACGATAAGGCTTCGCCGTACCGTTGTTTCCGAGTGCCCTAGAGAAAACAATCTGATTTGATAGCGTCATGGTTGCACCATTACTACAGAAAAAAACTGCTTGCTTGTAGCCCAACAAGGTCAAAAGATCTGACCAATATTACCACCTAAACATTTCTATCTTCCTATAGCGGGAACCACATTTTACATTCAAACCATGCCATTGTAAAACTATTCACTAACCATTTATAATTTGTTCAGTCATGTCACCTCATTGGCAAGCTAGCTAACAACCTGGTAACTTTTTTTTTTAAGTCTTATTTAACTAGGCAAGTCAGTTATGAACAAATTCTTATTTACAATGACGGCCTACCCCAGCCAAACCCAAACGACGCTCGGCCAATTGTGCGCTACCCTATGGGACTCCCAAACACGGCCGGATGTGATACAGCCTGGAATCGAACCAGGGACTGTAGTGATGCCTCTTGCACTGAGATGCAGTACATTAGACCGCTGCGCCACTCGGGAGCCGTACCAGTTTATCCAAACATTTTGTAGCACAGAAAGAAAGGAAAAGGGATAGCTACTTCAGAAGATCAATGATCATAACAATGAATGAATGACAGATCTCTTGCATGTCATCATCACAAATGGGACATTTTTAAAGAGTGTGTACAATTAAATGTACTGGTTTTACACAATGTAGGAAAAAACTAATATTCCACAAATGACTTATTCATCAACATTTTAGCTTTTATAAAAAACTAATGTCTTTACAGTGTAGGCTGTAAATATAGGCTGTATCTCAATCAATTAAAAAAATCTTATTTTCTGGTGCTCCTAAATTTAATGTGGTGCTTCCTAACATTTTTCAGTTGAGAGGACCACTGCTACCAATATAAAAAATGTTAATTTAGAGCCCCGAATGCATTACGGACCAGGAAGTAGAATATAAACTCTAGGCCTATATGCACCTCAGACAGATTTGGCCCCATCCTGTCTTCATATGAATCAGTGGGGGTACTCTTAGAGACTAAAATAATCTGGCTAAACGTTTGAGTAAATCCTTTACAATAGTACATGATAAAATTACAAGGATTTGACCTACTCCCCAGACAGAAACAGCCTTTGTGTGATAATGCAGTCATGGTTTTACATCAGTTGTGGACCTAATCTTGATCTTCGCGGGCTGAACATTTTCTTTTTCAAAGGGCCCCTATGATAATCACCCTATCACTCCTTTAAATGGAGTGATCCCATCTAGCCATCAAATTAAGTCACAAATCCATAATAAGTACAAAGACATAAGCCCTGGCCATATGCAATGAACCAAAAGTGAATGAGTCGCTCTCACAACATTGTGTGTGCCTGATACAACAGCATCTGGGAGTGTTTGGAGACTAGCACCTGTCCACTACCCAAGGGGGAGCTACTGAGAATGTAGCACAGTCCTGTTATGCAATGACTGACTGGCACAGCTCAAAGGCTATCATACTGCATACGAGAAGCAGAGAAAACACTCCTCCTAAGAGAATGACATAAATACTGAACGGCAGGGCTGATATACGGCTTGTCATGTGAGGAAAGAGTGGTAAACCCAGGGATATAGGCTGCCAGATCATTAGATGTGTTGTTGTCTCTAGGCAGTGCATGACACTGTCCCAATTAAAGTGTAAAAAAAAAAAGCAGGCAGGTTGGCATTTATTGGGATGATTTATGTACTCGAGGCAGCTCCGCAGAGTGGTCACTAGCTGGCACAGCCACAAAGTCATAACATGTTATTAACCCTAACCACACAGCAAACCTTTTGCCCAACCGTAACCTTAAATTACAACCAAAAAGCACATTTTAGTTTTTATACATTTTTACTTTGTGTCTGGTTCATCTAACGGAAACTGCTCTACTCTGCCTCCAGGACAAGACTCATCCCAATCAACCTGTAAAAAGCAGAGGAGAAAGTCCAAAGGGAATGATGACGGTATCAACTCCACCTGACTGATACAGTAAGACAGCTGGGTCACATTCATTTCGTTTGAAAATTTGAAAATGTTTCGCAACAGGAAATAAAAAAAAGTTGCATTTCTTATGTGCGTTTACAGGAAGTCCCTTCCTGTTTCAGTCGGTTTGGTGCCTAATAAACACAACCCTGGATACTGTATGCCAAGTTATGGCAAAGGGCCAGGATAAAAAAATCTTGGTCCTATGTGTAATGTGCTGGTAGGACTACGCATCTAAGAAAAGTAAGGGTGTCTGACCCCTAACCTGAGATACGGGGTGGTGTCTCCAGATGGGGGGGTCCGGGCAGGGCCACGGGGGGCACTGCCAGGGTGTACACCTCAGCAGGGGATTGCATGGAGGGGGTGTCTTCAGCTGGAGGGGTGAAGTCAATCTCATCCTCAAAATTGTCCTCAAACTCCTGAAAAACAATAGTACAACTGTGTTGACCAAACACAGGGATCCTGCTTCTGACACCAGTATATGGTATAATTGTATGTGTGTTACATATGGATGAGGCAGAGCGAGATTAACATGTTTAATCCTTGAACTGGACCAAAACAGAATTATCATATTAGCATTTTTTTGCACATTATGTTCAAATCATCTAAGTGACTAACATTTAGTTGAGATACTTTTGTATTACTTGGACATGTGAGAAAAATGCTAATATCAGTCCCATGACTTGAAATGGGATTTGGATTTGTGCCACAAATGCTAAAACGTTAGCATTTGGAAACAGTGCCAGGGAAACTAAACCAAAGCATGGATTTACTTTGTCAAACTTGGACCATAGACTGCTTAGAAAACCAATGTCCTTTTTTAATTTGTGAAATATCCCTTTAACTCGTTACATTAATCATAGCCAATATCTCAAAGCAAGGGTTCTAAAATTCTGGGTCACGGCAGGTAGCCTAGTGCTTAGAGCATTGGACCAGTAACCGAAAGGTTGCTAGATTGAATCCCTGAGCTGACAAGGTAAAAATCTGTTGTTCTGCCTGTGAACCAAACAAGGCAGTTAACCCACTCTTCCCCGGTAGGCCATTTTTGTAAATAAGAAATTGTTTTCAACTGACTTGCCTAGTTTAAAAAAAAAAGGTATAATTTTAAAAATGTAAACAATTTCAAATGAATGGCCTACAGAGTAGAAGTCGACCAATTATGATTTTTCAACGCTGATGCCGATTAAAATCGGACAATTTTTTAAATGTATTTGTAATAATGACAATTACAACCATACTGAATGAACACTTAATTTAACTTAATATAATACATAAATAAAATACATTTAGCCTCAAGTAAATAATGAAACATGTTCAATTTGGTTTAAATAATGCAAAAACAAAGTGTTGGAGAACAAAGTAAAAGTGCAATATGTGCCATGTAAAAAAGCTAACGTTTAAGTTCCTTGCTCAGAACATGAGAACATATGAAAGCTGGTGGTTCCTTTTAACATGAGTCTTCAATATTCCCAGGTAAGAAGTTTTAGGTTGTAGTTATTATAGGAATTATAGGACTATTTCTCTCTCTACCATTTGTATTTCATATACCTTTGACTATTGGATGTTCTTATAGGCACTTTAGTATTGCCAGTGTAACAGTATAGCTTCCGTCCCTCAACTCACCCCTACCTAGGCTCGAACCAGGAACACATCGACAACAGCCACCCTCGAAGCAGCGTTACCCATGCAGAGCAAGGGGAATAACTACTCCAAGTTTCAGAGCGAGTGACATTTGAAACGCTATTAGCGAGCACCCAGCTAACTAGCTAGCCATTTCACATTGGTTACACCAGCCTAATCCCGGGAGTTGATAGGCTTGAAGTCATAAACAGCTCAATGCTTGAAGTATTACGAAGAGCTGCTGTCAAACGCACTAAAGTGGATATATATCGACGGAATTAATCAAACAAAAGGACCATTTGTGATGTTTATGGGACATATTGGAGTGCCAACAGAAGAAGCTCGTCAAAGTTAAGGCATGATTTATATTTTTATTTCTTCGTTTTGTGTCGCGCCTGCAGGGTTGAAATATGCTTCTCTTTGTTTACGGAGGTGCTATCCTCAGATAATAGCATCATTTGCATTCGCCGAAAAGCCTTTTTGAAATCTGACATGTTGGCTGGATTCACAACACGTGTAGCTTTAATTTGCTATCTTGCATGTGTGATTTCATGAAAGTTTGATTTTTATAGTCATTTATTTGAATTTGGCGCTCTGCATTTTCTCTGGCTTTTGGCCAGGTGGGACACTAGCGTCCACATATCCCAGAGAGGTTAAGCCTACTTACGTGTTGTCAGGTGCCTGAGAATCTCACCTTGAAATTGACTTCCCGCTCCTTGCAGCAGGTCACACAGTTCACCAGCAGGGCCACCAGGACAAGCAGGGCACTCAGTGACACAACCACAGAGAGGTGTAGAGAGACAGACGGCTGGCCACCTGCAGTCTCCCCTGAAAACAGACAGGTCAAATAATATTAGTTCTGCCATACAGCGTTGTGCTGAGCAGCTCAAAAGTTCAAGCTGTATCAAGAATAAGTATTGTACATGCCACTGGACAGTGAATGGTGTTATGCAGCGCTGCAAGCGCAGATGTGCCTCTATTTGATAGGCTCGTGTTCCTCGCCAGTAATGGACATTAACAAAAAATTGTGATGCATGGTATTCATATAGGCCTAGGTGTTTCCTTATGATGATCACATCCTGTTTCCGGTGTCACGTTCTACAATAACTCAGAGGCCAGAACAAGCTGAGGCTTGAGAGGTCCATTTCTCTGATCATTTCAATGCCATCTCGAACCCTTCCCCACTCACCCTCCTTCCCATTAGTACATCAACTGACTGACATGGTCCACACAGAGCAGTAAAAACGTGTTGGTTGCAGGAGATGCTGGGCCAGCAGTTCAGATGTCAAGTGTGCTGACAAGATCCTCTCTCCACCCCCTCACCACTGTCACCACAGCCCTATCAACAGAGGCTGGACTGACTGACCCCTATCACCACCACCATCCTCCTCCCAAAAATACATGTTTACACAACAAACCACTCAAACAACTACGGACACCAACTCATTCATCCCTGATACACATCATCTAGGCCTGATACAGACCTGCACTATCATATAAGATGGAGAAGTGTTTACAATCTCAGTAACCAGTACCACACCAGCATGATAGTTAAAGGTTATATTAAAAAAAAAAAATAAATGTAAAGCTTTTAAATGTAACCTTTATTTAACTAGGCAAGTCAATTAAGAACTAATTCTACCCTGGAAAATCCGGACGACGCTGGGCCAATTGTGCGCCGCCCTATGGGACTCCCAATCACAGTGGGATGTGATACAGACTGGATTTGAACCAGGGACTGTAGTGACACCTCTAGCACTGAGATGCAATGCCTTAGACAGCTGCGCCACTCGAGAGCCCAGATATAGGCTAATGATTCTATGTCAGTAATCTGATTCTCCACACATTCTATCTGGAACACAGGCTACCCTCTGACTGCTGCCCCAGCCCTGTGTCAGATACTCCTGTCTCACTGTATGTCAATATCCTGAAGTGGCTTCATCATCTCATCACCTACCTGTCATGATGATATAGCACTATATACATACAGGACAGGTGAAAGAAATATGGAGGATGCCTACTGGGTATTTTGCCTTCACCTCTCCAGTTATTTTACATCAGTAGATTGAGGAAATTAGATGAGGAAGGGAACATAAGAGTCCACTTTTGACCATGGATAGCCTATGCACTTAGTTTAGGTAGGATTGTCATGGTTCCGTGTTTAACTACACCCTATATTTTAAACAACGGGAGCCCTAGAGCTTTAATAAGCCGGAGGAAATAGCCTGGGAGAGCTGGCCAACAGAAACCCTAGTAGCATCACTGTGGTCAAACAACTGGTGCTGCCGTACACAGAGCACTCAATCAGGCCAGTCAGACTCATCAGTGCAGCGCCTTGGGGACCAGTAGATATGATTCAATGTGTCAGCCATAATTTTAGGTTCACTTCACCACGCTACAACTGATACTACAGTAGCCTTAGCTATAGGCTACTACCATTAGCAGCAGCCAGTCTCCGTGGAAACCAATACACACCCTCTCCATCTATCAACACCAACAGTAGCCTTTTGAAAAGGAAGTATTACAACCAAATAAGACTAACCTACTAAAATAAGTGACTTCCAAGATAAGCCTAACCCACAATTACTGAATGGCTTATGTTGGCAGAGAGTGTTGTTGTAGTAGTAGTAGAGCATCTCCACGTAAAGGACCCATGAGAACCAACATGTGAAGTTCTTAGGAGAATGTCAAATGAACACTAAGAGTGTATATTTCTGAGATATTAAGGCATATATAAATGTTTGAACCATTTACCATCCTAAAAATTTAGAATAAGCAAAGGCTTTGATTTCTGGTCAAGCAGATTGAAAATGGGTCTTCGACAACATCTACCAGAAGTCTTAAAAAGGTAACAGAAATACAACATAACACAATCATTAAAGACCCCTGCCAACTAATATTAACACATATTTAGTTTTGGACAAATTAGTTTCCTTCTGTAAGTTTAAGAAACATTGCCTTGTAATTTTGTTCCAAAAACCTACATATCTTTAAGATATTTTCGAGTTTCTCTCGCTCATGAGGATAATAAAAGTTTGCAGAAGTAACATGGACATTGAAAAGTAGTTGAAATTTAGTCCGTTCGCTCTGACTGGACCAAATCTGAACCAATCAGACATCTGTTTCACAAGTTTGGACAGCACAGTACAGTACAGAACAGTACAGAACTGCACCGAGCTAAACACTCTACTGAGCTCTACTGTGATGTCCAAACTTGTGAAACAGATGTCTGATTGGTTCAGATTTGGTCTGGATCAACCAAATGTGGTGGTGTTTGGGGACGGAGCTCATTACAATAGCCAATGTGTAGAAAAACACCCAAATATATATTTCTACCTTTGTGTACCTATTCAACCATGAAGAGAATGAAATTCATATCCATAATTATGCATTTCTGTATACTACAGATCAGGGGCCCGTGATGTAATTCCTATACTGTAATTCAATTATGTAAACCTAGTTCTTCAAAAACCAATATGCATGTTTTCAAACTCAAGGTGTCATGTCATAGCTGACACCCCAGCCTTTCTGCAGAAGTCTTTGAATCTAAATTCTGAGCAGATATTTAACAGGGTTTTGGAGAACGTGGTCGCATAAAAAAAAAATTGGTTACATGTGTAACCTTGTTTACTACACTTTCATTTACAACTGAAAGCACATGAAAATGCATCTCAGTTACAAAGCCATTGACAATAGATTGGTTTAAGCTTCAGATTAATCTTGTGTTTTGCCCGGCACGCCAGTTGGAGAACCACTGTAGTGGTGAATGACAGAGGCAGAGACAGTGGTCAGGTACCAATCCGATCTACAGATGCTGTCTTGAGTGGCTTCCTTTCCTTCTGCATGTGACAAGGACATTGAGTGAGCCACAGACTATTGATGCCACCTCGTCATAAACCTCCTGGGCAGTGTCTATTGATAATTTCCTCTCAGATCTAGCATGGCATGAGCCTGGCACAGGAAGCTAGTAGCTCTAGCAGTGCACAACTGCACGCAAGCCTATCAACGAACACAGCCTCTTCCTATCTAACCTCACTTTTATAGGTCACAGAAACAAGAGGTGACACTCCGGTCCGAACCCCAGTGGTCCCACCGGAGTTGAGAGTCGTAGCTACATACAAAATAGCTAACAGAAGAACACCACTCTGTCGGTCAGTGACAGTGATTTTCCACACTGCACTAAACAATTGAATATGTCTTAGTGTCTTATATAATCCACAGAGAGAGAGACACACGTTTGTGGTACAGTGCTAAAAGACAGCCACGAGGAAGCAGTGAAACATTTATGAATGGTGAATAAAATATTCAGGGGCCTGCCATCCAAACAGTGGCCCTGGTGATGTTGCTCTACATCTACATACATCCTGAGTATAGGTCAACAACACAAGTGTTTTCCCCACCTGACAAATACAGTTTGTTGGCTAGTCAGTGCAGTGAAGTGAGAGGAAACGGTGTAGCCTAGCTGCCAGGGCTGGAGGAGAAGGGTGCTGCAGAAGAGAGGTTTGTACTGGGGAATCTGTAAAAGGAGATGCTGACCTTTTCTTAGCCTTGTCCCAGATTTGTTTGTGTTATCATGTCAACTCCAGTGGCATGATAGCACAAACAGATCTGGGACCAGGCTACACATTGCGTGTGCAAAATCAGAGTGACTAGAATTGATGAATGAATAGTGACGAAGTTCAGCTTTGTTTGGTTGATCTAGCTTTTAGACTGTTTCTTGCTATTTAATTTGAGTTATAGGCCTTTGTCTTTGGAAACACCAGAACTTGGCTGCCTCACTCAAGAATGTCATAAAGTTTATCTGACAGTAACCATAGTCCGTTTTCTAGCCTGATGGAAGCCACTCCTCACTAAAAGGCACATGAGAGCCCGCTTGGAGTTTGCCACAAGGCACCTAAAGGACTCTCAGACCATAAAAACAAGATTATCTGGTCTGATGAAACCAAGATTGAACTCTTTGGCTTGTATGACAAGCGTCACATCTGGAGAACACCCAGAAACATCCCTACGGTGAAGCATGGTGGTGGCAGCATCATGCTGTAGGGATGTTTTCAGCAGCAGGGACTGAAAAGACAAACAAAGCAAAGTACAGAGATCCTTGATGAAAACCTAATCCAGAGCGTTCAGGACCTCAGACTAGGGCGAAGGTTCACCTAGCAGGACAAGGAACCTTAGTACTTTACCAAGACAACGCAGGAGTGGTTTCAAGACAAATCTCTGAATGTCCTTGATTGGCCCAGCCAGAGCCCGGACTTGAACCCGATCTAACATCTCTGGAGAGACCTGAAAATAGCTGAGCAGTGACCATTCCCATCCAACCTGACAGAGCTTGAGAGGATCTGCAGAGAGTATCTGCAGAGAGTAAATGGGAGAAACTCCACAGATACAGGTGTGCCAAGCTTGTAGCATCACACACACACAGAACTCGAGGCTGTAATCACTGCCAAAGGTGCTTCAACAAAGTAAAGGTTCTGAATACTTAGGTGTGTGTGTGTGATATATATGCCAACATTCCTAAAAATCTGTGTTTGCTTTGTCATTATGGGGTATTGTGTGTAGATTGGGGGGAGACAGGACAATTTAATCAATTTTAGAATAAGGCTGTAACATTTTTAAAAATGTGGGGAGAGTCAAGGGGTCTGAATTCTTTCCGAATGCACTGTACCTTTCCCCTTTAAAACAACGTTGGCTAATGATAAACCAGAACAAAAACAGTTGTTGTTTAATATGTCAAGGAATGTTTCAAACTATTTTCTCCTTCCTGGTTTACAGTCTAACCAATCAGAGTTAGGAGCCTACACCTTGACTTAAGGTACAAAGTGTGATTACGTTATTGGAAGCTCAAGCACGGCTTGTTTACTATTAGCCCATAAAATGTCTTCCCCCATGTCTAATCCACTATTGCAAATTCCTTATGGCGAGCATGTTTGGTGTGGTGTGTCACCCACAAACTACAGCCAGTGTGCAGTCAGTGCAACCACCCACCAACCACGTACGCTTTAGGGGGTTCCAGGCCGTGTATGTCTCCCTGGCCTGCTGTACGCGTGTGATGACAGAGGAGCAGAGAGAGCCAGGCAGCGCTACACTGGCGGCAGCGTAGGGATCAGCTCTCCCTCCGTTAGCCTTAGAGTCATGGGTTTATATTATGACTTGGCACCACCACCAAATTACCCAACTGCTTCTCAGTAGGGCCCATAGTCCCGTACGCAGGGAGCTGACAGATCTTATTTCGGTTCCCTGCGTATTTTAGTGATCTTTGTTCGCACAGGGGGTCTGACCCATTTTCACAGGGGGTATAACTCTCCAATGCACTCAGTCCCTACAGCTGATGACACAACATGATTTGGGTTCCTGCACTAAAGAGGATGGTTTTGTCTGCTTTAGGCCTAGATCGCAAACTGTCTATGGTGAAGTAGCCCAACCCAACTATTATCATGTGACGTACTGCACTACAAGGCAATGCATCAAACCACTTACTTAGGTTAGTGTGACCACCAGACCATGCATGATGTTAACCTAGGTCATTTCCCATTTAGACCAGACTTGCTTCACAACAAATGACATCTCCCTTGATGACAGGTCCCCTGCTCTCCCGATGTCATCATGGAACAAGTATGATCATTTGTTTGGAAGGAGTGCACCACATCCTAATAACCTCCATTATAACATCAAGACTAAATAGGACCATATATTATGCACATACATGTTTTAGGCTCAATCACAATCTAATTTTCCTGTATGCATACTATAAGGACTGCATAGACAACATGGAAAGCTATGCCTAAATCATTACAAAAGACTAGTGAAAAGAAGACTGACACCTGTTGCCATATGTCCTATTAGGGCTTGGGTGGTATACTGTATTTTACTATATACCAGTATTGCTACACGGACCGGTTTGGGTTTTCACTTTATCTTCTATAAAAGTGTTTCAATGTTTGGTTTGTTAAATGTGATACACTACTCTCCCTTGTGTAACGTCTACTTGAGTCGTCTCTCTCCGCTCCCCATCGCTCTATATGCCGCTTTCTACAGAGACCTAGCCCCACCCCGTCGCTCAAGGAGCGCAGTTGTTGCTTGATCATGAGACCACTTGCATTCAGTCTGCAAGGTCAATTCAGCACATGCAACAAGATGTTCATGACAACGATGCGGTTTCCACTTTGCTTCTTAATATAAATCCACAAGTGTTACACAATTATACTACTAGTTTGATTTTATTGGCTGCAAACAGCTAGTTTGTCTTTTCTTAGCAAATTGCGGCTAAATCTTGTTAGCCGCTAATGCTAATCATTAGCTAGCTAATAATATGTCTCATACATACACTACCATTCAAAGTTTGGGGTCACTTAGAAATGTCCTTGTTTTTGAAAGAAAAGCACATTTTTGTCCATTAAAATAACCTCAAGTTGATCGGAAATACAGTGTAGACATTGTTAATGTTGTAAATTATTATTGTAGCTGGAAACAGCAGATTTTTTATGGAATATCTACATAAGCGTACAGAGGGCCATTATCAGCAACCATCACTCCTGTGTTCCAATGGCACGTTGTGTTAGCTAATCCAAGTTTATCATTTAAAAAAAGGCTAATTGATCATTAGAAAACCCTTTTGCAATTATGTTAGCACAGCTGAAAACTGTTGTACTGATTAAAGAAGCAATAAACTGGCCTTCTTTAGACTAGTTGAGTATCTGGAGCATCAGCAATTGTGGGTTCGATTACATGCTCAAAATGGCCAAAAACAAACTACTTTCTTCTGAAACTCGTCAGTCTATTCTTGTTCTGAGAAATGAAGGCTGTTCCATGCAAAAAATTGCCAAGAAACTGAAATGTTAGTTTCTCTCTCTGCTGTCAGGAGGGGGGCAGTTGAAATGTTTTGCTCGCGAGTGTTGTCTTAGGTCTCTATGTAGTGTTGTGTCTCTTGTTGTGATGTGTGTATTGTCCTACATTTTTTTATTTTTTTTATCCCAGCCCCCGTAGGAGGCCTTTTGTTGAATTTGTTCTTAACTGCCTAGTTAAAGGTTAAATACATTTTTAAAAGGGGGGGGGGGGGTCAGATTCTTTGTGGCCCCTTCACTCATCCCTATGATAAAGGAACTGTTCAGATGCTGAATGTGGCATGATGTGCTGGGTACTCCGGACTGTTGAAAAGCCATGAACGGTATAGGCTTGGGCGATATACCCTTTAACTTCTTTGGGACAGGGTGCAGTATTTTCACTCAGACCCAGAAGCTAAGACATGCATATTATCAGTAGATTTGGATAGAAAACACTGAAGTTTCTAAAACTGTTTGAATCATGTCAGAGTATAACAAAACTTATTTGGCAGGTAAAACCCTGAGGACAAACGGTTCAGATTTTTTTTGTTTGTTAGGTCACTCTTTTCTGGGTTGGCGCCCCCCCTTGGGTTGTGCCGTGGCGGAGATCTTTGTGGGTTTTAGGCTGGGTTTCTGTACAGCACTTTGAGATATCAGCTGATGTACGAAGGGCTATATAAATAAATTTGATTTGATGATTCAACGCCCTCCTGGAACAAGTTCTCTGTTGCTTAAATGGTTTTGTGCAAACCATAGGAGTTCATTTTAGCAGTTTCCTTGTCCCCATCAGTAAAACCAACGCTGCGCCCAATATTGCTCCACATCTTACTGTATGTTGTGTGGTGAACTGTAATAAAACTAAAACAACGCCAAGGTAAATGATTCACCTGTGCTGATAATGGGATGTTTGAGGTTACATATTAGCCTACAAGGGCATCACTAGAATGCAATGCACACACCTTTTACCTTTTTCCCATATGGCTACTCATAGCCTAGTCATTGTCAGTGAGTCCAGTGCTCTAGGAAAGCACAATGCAAGGTTTAAAAGGGAGGCCATTCATCTGCTCTCCTCTGTGTGGTTGTTTATCACGTCCATACGAGTCTCACTCAGTTATGTCATAAATGCGCAAGCAGTGCTAATGCATATTGTGCTGCTACATAGCAAGCACTGTACTGTTGAATTCTTACATCACCAAGTGAATTGTGTGAATTCTTTACAACAATGGAAATTACCAATATGTCATCACAACACAAGTGATCAATCATTTGTTACTACATTGTGAGGCCTAATGGTTGTTGAAATGACAATAGTTTAGCCTATTTATTAGAGCTGCACACTTTGGACAAAATCTTTAGTTGAGATTTTTTGGGGGCCATATTTTGCATCTATGAATCACAACTTTCAAACGCTTCGGTGAAAACTTGGTAATGTCACCAGACATACTGCTTTCCCGGGAACAGGCCCAAAGCCCCGTCATTTGCATGAAGAGACGATGGAGAAAAATCGTGCTGTCTCCTGAGAATTCATAGGCGATCTAATAAACCCCCCCTGCCTTCCATTCTACTAGCTAACGTGCAATCGTTGGAAAATAAAAATCGACCGACCTACATGGAAGATTAAACTACCAAAGGGACATTAAAAACTGTAATATCTTATGCGTCACGGAGTCATGGCCGAACGACAACATTATCAACATACAGCTGGCTGGTTATACACTGTATTGGCAGAATAGAACAGCGGGGGGGGGGGGGGGGGACCATGCATATTTGTAAACAGCTGGTGCACGATATCTAAGGAAGTCTCACGGTTTTGCTCGCCTGAGGTAGAATATCTCATAAGCAACACTACTTACCTAGAGAGTTTCTGTATTTTTCGCAGCTGTCTACATACCACCACAGACCAATGCTGACACTAAGACCGCACTCAATGAGCTGGATTCCGCCAAATGCAAACAGAAAAACGTTCATCCAGAGGTGCCGCTCCTAGTGGCTGCGGAATTTAATGCAGGGAAACAAATCCGTTTCACTAAATTTCTATCAGCATGTTAATTGTGCAACCAGAGGGAGGGGGGGGAGAAAGAAGGGATAAAAAATGTTTTAAATAAAACTCTAGACCACCTTTACTCCACACACAGATGCGCACAAAGCTTTTCCTTGCCCTCCTTTTAGCAAATGTCACAATAATTATATACTCCTGATTCCTGCTTACAAGCAAAAAATTAAAACAGGAAGCACCAGTGACTCAGTCAATTTTTTAAAACGATCAGATGAAGCAGATGCTAAACTACAGGACTGTTTTGCTAGCACAGACTGGAATATGTTCTGGGATTCTTCCGATGGCATTGAGGAGAACACCACAGCAGTCACTGGCTTAATCAATAAGTGCATCGATGACGTCATCCCCACAGTGACCGCACGTACATACCTAAACCAGAAGCCATGAACTACAGGCAACATCAGCACTGAGCTCAAGGGCAGAGCTGCCGCTTTCAAGAAGCGGGACTCTAACCCGTACGATAAGAAATCCCACTATCACCTCAGACGAACCATCAAACAGGCAAAGTGTCAATACATGACTAAGAAGATCGAATTGCACTCCACCAGCGCCCGAAGGCTCATCGGATGTGACATGGCTTGCAAACCATTACAAACTACAAAAGGGAAGCACAGCCGAGAGCTGCCCAGTGACACAAGCATACCAGACAAGCTAAACTGGTGTGATCACAATCTGCGCAGCCAATGTGAGTAAGGCCTTTAAACAGGTTAACATTCACAAGGCCGCAGGGCCAGACGGACGACCAGGATGTGTACTGCGAGCATGCAGTGACCAATTAGCAAGTGTCTGATATTTTCAACCTGTCCCTGTCCGAGTCTGTAATACCAACATGTTTTAAGCAGACCATCATAGTCCCTGTGCCCAAAAACACTAAGGTAAATTGCTTAAATGACTACTGACTCATTACACTCACTTCATGTCAGTAGCCATGAAGTGCTTTGAAAGGCTGGTCATGGCTCACATCAACACCATTATCCCAGAAACTGTAGACCCACTCCAATTTGCATACCGCCCTAACAGAACCACAGATGACTCTGTTGCACTCCACACAGCCCTCTCCCACCTGGACAAAAGGAACACCCATGTGAGAATTCTATTCATTGACTACAGCTCAGCGTTCCACACCAAGGTGCCCTCAAAGCTCATCAATAAGCTAAGGACAAAAACACCCCCCTCTGCAACTGGATCCTGGACTTCCTGACGGGCCGCCCCCAGGTGGTAAGGGTAGGTAACAACGTCCGCCATGCTGATCCTCAACACATGTACCCCTCAAGGGTGCATGCTCAGTACCCTCCCGTACTCCCTGTTCACTCATGACTGCACGGCCAGGCACGACTCCAACACCATTATTAAGTTTGCCGATGAGCAGTAGGTATGATCACTGATGAGACAGCCTATAGGGAGGAGGTCAAAGACCTGGCCATGTCGTGCCAGGACAACAAACTCTCCTTTAAAGTGTACTCAACGCATGTGACTAACAAAATTTAAATTTGGGGACTTTCTCCCATTCTTCGCTGCAAATCCTCTCAAGCGCTGTCAACTTGGATGGGGAGCATTGCTGCACAGCTATTTTCTGGTCTCTCCAGAGATATCAGGTTCAAGTCCGGGCTCTGGCTGGGCCACTCAAGGACATTTAGAGACTTGTCCCAAATCAACTCCTGCGTTGTCTTGGCTGTGTGCTTAGGGTCGTTGTCCTGTTGGAAGGTGAACGTTCGCCCCAGTCTGAGGTTCTGATTTTGTTTTCATTAAGGATCTCTGTACTTTTCTCTGTTCATCTTTGCCTCAATCCTGACTACCAGTCCCTGCCACTGAAAAACATCCCCACAGTATGATGCCAGGTTTCCTCCAGGCGTGATGCTTGGCATTCAGGCCAAAGAGTTCAATCTTGATTTCATCAGACCAGAGAATCTTGTTTCTCATGGTCTGAAAGTTCTTCAGGTGCCTTTTGGCAAAGTCCAAGTGGGATGTTTTGTGCCTTTTACTGTGGCTTCCGTCTAGCCACTCTACCATAAAGGCCTGATTGGTGGTGCTACAGAGATGGGAGAACCTTCCAGAAGGACAACCATCTCCACAGACGAACTCTGGAGCTCTTTCAGAGTGACCACCGGGTTCTTGGTCAACTCCCTGAGGAAGGCCCTTCTCCCCCAATTGCTCTGTTTGGCCAGGCAGGCAGCCAGCTCTAGGAAGAGTCTTGATGGTTCCAAACTTTTTCCATTTAAGAATGGAAAACATTTTTTGGTAACCTTCCCCAGATCTGTGCCTCAACACAATCCTGTCTCGGAGCTCTATGGTCAATTCCTTCAACCTTTGTGGCTTTATTTTGCTCTGACATGCACTGTCAACTGTGGGACCTTATATAGACAGGTGTGTGTCTTTCCAAATCATGTCCAATCAATTGAATTTACCACAGGTGGACTCCAATCAAGTTGTAGAAACATCTCATGGATGATCAATGGAAAAAGGATGCACCGGAGTTCAATTTTGACTCTCATAGCAAAAGCTCTGAATACTTATGTAAATAAGGTAATCGTTTTGAATGTTTTATAAATTTACAACCATTTCTAAACACTGTTTTTTGCTTTGTTATTATGGGGTATTGTGTGTAGATTGTTGTGGAAAAACATGTAATACATTTTAGAATACAGCTGTAATGTAACAAAATATGGAATAAGTCAAGGGGTCTGAATACTTTCCGAATGCACTGTATTTCTTTGATGAGGCTAGTTTGGTTCATCAGACATAACTTTAAATGATGTTCCAGTTATACTTCAGATGTTATGGTTGTCAACACACATTGCCATTAGGTGAATCACTTCATCAGAACCAGTGTTAGAGTTGTCAAACTATCAAAGCAAGGAGCGAACTGTTGAAGGCAAATTGTGTTATGAACTGATGCTACTACTACTACTACTACTAAGCACAACTGCACTGGATAAAACTGTTGTAAATGGACTGGCCAGGTGTATGGTGAGTACTGAGTTTACTACCCTTCAAATCTAGCAAGTCAGTTAAAATAGCTCATCTACATTGCATTGACATACTACCGTTAGCTCAACGCGTCTCAAATCTATAACAAGCAATAAAATACCCCCTTCGTGTCCCTCAGCGGTTGCTGTCTGGCTATGTTGAACGTTAACTAGCCAGTTAGCTTGCCAATGCTAACTATCTAAATAGCTGCCCATCTTCCTGGCGCTAGCTTGTTGAGCGAGTCGCTAGCGCGATATGGATGACTAGTTAACTAGCTTGTTACACTATTCCTCTTACTAAGTAACTAACTAGCATGATGGCATTGGCCTGAAACGAATTGGAAATAACTGGTGGTAACAGTTCATTCAGTGACAAGGTAAACAAATATATTTAGAGTCATCTTACCTGTTGTGTCAGAATACGGAAGCGGAGCACCTTCGGCCAGAAATAACGCCGACAGAAAAATTCCAGTCGCCAGCAACAACACAAATCCATGACGGTTCCCCATCCTTTTTAGCTTAGCTAGCTAACTAGCTAATGAGAATCCAAAATCGTCAAATTATAACTAAATACTAATAAACGAAATAAAATGTAAATTTCATTGATAAATAATATATCTACAGGCTAAATGAAAATGCCCGCACCGCAAACATTGTATTATGACTAAACGCGTTGGCTAGCGTCAATAGCAACGACAAGCTAACATGAGCTATCAATGCCTCAAACAATGCCGTTTCATTATCCATGAAAGATAGAACATGTCTATTACCTTTCTAGAACAATAATATTTAGATAAATACGCTTTGCCGGTAGTGCTCTACGTTTATTCACACGTAATATTTTATCAATAGTCCAAACTGTCAGGCACCACCTCTCCTCAGAGGCGCCATGTTCCTACAACGTCATAGCATGGGGGCGTGCATATTGAGACATATACAATAGCGAATCACAACCCATTAATCTGTATTAATGTACCGATATGACCAATCACTATCATTCTTCGAATTCCCTGTCCACATCCATTGCTTTGTGTCAAACGTAAAGCGAGATGCGTTTTTAGACCAGTCTCTTGACATGTGAGGTATGCACGCAATGTTCCGGTGCTTTATGAAAGATGAACTACTCTACCTGCCTGATTTAATGGACTTGTAGGCTATACATCCAGTGTTTCCCCTATAATTGTTATTTCTTAGTGGGGTGCAAAGGTCTTGGAAAGGTATGCCTATCATATCAAATTTTATTGGTCACATGCGACGAATACAACAGGTGTAGACTTTAGAGTGAAATGATTACTTACGAGCCTATACCCGACAATGCAGATTTAAAAAGTAAGAACAATATTTGCTAGATAAAAAAGTTGATAGTAACCCAATAAAAACAATAACGAGGGTATATACAAGGAGTACCTGTACCGAGTCAATGTGCAGGGGTACGAGGTAGTTTAGGTAATTGAGGTAACACAGTATGTACTGGCAGGTAGCTAGTGATAAAAGTGACTAGGCAATCAGGATATATAACAGCGTAGCAGCAGTGTGTGTGTGTGTGTGTCATCATTATGCATGTGTATGAGTTTATGTAGTATGTGTATGTTGGAGTGTGAGTGTAGCATGTGTGAGTTGGAGTGTCAGTGTAGTATGTGTGAGTTTACGTAGTATGTGTGTGTTGGAGTGTCAGTGTAGTATGTGTGAGTTTGTGTGTGTTGGAGTGTCAGTGTAGTATGTGTGAGTTTATGTAGTATGTGTGTGCTGGAGTGTCAGTGTAGTATGTGTGTGCTGGAGTGTCAGTGTAGTATGTGTGTGCTGGAGACATGAGATAAGCCACAATATAGCTAAGTAGCTTATTGGCCTACATTATGTTTTCACATCAATTTGTCTTGCATCTATGTTGAAAATGGCAGGGGGAGCCAGGTAAGGAGTTGGACACATCCTTCATATCCAAGCAAAGGGATAACATTGATTACTTTTGACTGAACCTTAGAAACTCTGCTTCTATAGCCTATAGTAAGAAGGTGTGATGGAAGTTTTAAAATCTGTTATTAATGACACATCCTGTGTTGACAGTATTCAGTGTACTTGTTGGTTTATGGACTGGACACATTAAGTAAGTATTTGAAGACCCTAATTGTACTGCTGTGTTTTCCTTCCATGTCATGTTTGTTACTTTACACTCACTCAGCTGTATCATTTGTGGTTATTAATAATCCATCCAAAATGCATAACATGGAGTAGATGTTGACTCTGAAGTGGACTGTACTCTGCAGAGGCACCCAGGTTCTTTCCATTCCCCTCCGTAGAAAATGTGAAATTCTGACTGGGACTTTAATCTCCCCAAAGAGATAAATATAACCTAGCATCTTTTCTCATCATTGTGGATCATAGTCAACCCTTAATATTTCTACATGGAAAACCCCCATTATGCAATAATGCACCATGGGATAGTTTGGCATTGTTTATTCCTATCAAGCCAATTGACAGGCTGGGTTGTAAGCTCTACCCCCTGCAAGTTAGTTGACAATAGTTGTGAAAAATGTTCTGCTCTGATTAGCTAATGAAAGGGGAGGAGGAGTTCCAATTGCGATGTTATCTCCTAGGGTTTGAGGACAGAGAAACGTCATGTTTACTTTCTGGATCACAGAGCTGCAGGAAGAGAGTGCTGTTGGGTAATAGGCAAAAATCAAGAGAGGCAGAGATCTGCACATCACTGGCTTACAGAGCGGACACCACCTCACCCAGATAACGGTTAGTACCAGCCAGGCTTTAGAGATATATTATGCGTTGATTTTGTATTTTTTTTGCAGTTCTGTAGGGATTGATGTATCTTTCTGTGTATTCATGAGTGTTTTTGTGCATCTCAGGGTTTTTAAAGGTGATCCAATGTAATTTGGTCTAATGCAACAAAAAATAGGACATGTGCAGACGCAGACCTCTCACGGTCTCGCTTGGAGATAAAAAATAGGACATGTGCAGACGCAGACCTCTCACGGTCTCGCTTGGAGACAAAAAATTGTCCTTAAAGTTGCATCGTCAAGACTTTGGACAAATTTGTAATTGTTTTGCAAAATGTATTTAGTGTTTTATTCATAGTGCCACAGCTTGAAAAGTCAAGCAATTGTCATTGAATAAATTCCATAGAAACAGTAGCTATATAGTACCTCGAAGCTAAAGGAGGATAGGCTGATGAGGGATTTGTCTGATGCTTTACAAAAAACACACCTTGACTGTTTGTGTCAGGAAAACACACTGTGTCACTTTCATTTATTGTGATGTGTTTCCCTCTTGTAAGCACGTGTCCCTCAGGCACAGAGAACCATGGCGTTTACAGGGTTGCTGAGAGAGGAGGACATCAGGGCTGCCGTCAAGGCTTGTCAAGGTGAGTCAAACACGTGAACACACCATTACACACACACACACCCAAGAGTCCCACTCCCAGGGGCGGTCCTATATTGGGGGAAGGTTGGAGGGTGGATCCAGGTAACCAGGCAGCCAGGGGGCTGGGGAGCAGCAGAGCAGTTACCACCCAGATACCAGTGTTTATGCTGAGCATTGAAGAGAAGACTAAATCAAGCCAGTCAAGCAGGCTTCATTTGCAGCCCACCAGCATTTAATTATTTAGCTACACATTACATCTGCTTCAGAGGGCAGACTCAAGCACACCATCCAGAATACACCCACATGGAAATGCTTGTATACTCACGTTCCAGTATATCATCAGCATCACTGTTTGCGGTGTATAATATATTATTCAAAACAGACTTGATCCATCATTCTCTTTCTCTGTTCTTTATGAGTCATTTGGTTTTCATAATGACCTGAGTGACTCTCTGTAACTGCATAAACTGTGAATAAAAATGTATTGATTTAAACATTTGATCTGTAGTATGATGTCACACGTTCACATTAGAATGGGTTCCCTGAGGTGTTCTGTGAATCTGTGTGTTTAGATTGTATAATGTCCTTAACTACTGTATTATTGGCAGGGCTCAGTGGCATTAAAATGCTAAAGGGTTTGTGATCGTGAATGTCTGTAGTAGTCATATGAAAGTAATTTGAGCACATGAGAGAATGTTACATCTCTCTATTCATCCCCCTCTCCGTTCTCTCTTCTTGTCATGGTGTCGGATCTCTCTTTCCTCACACTCTTTCACTTCCTCTCGACATCTCTCCGCATTTCTCTTGATCGCTTTCCCCATCTCTCCATTAGCTCCAGGCACATTCAACTTCAAGTTGTTCTTTGCACAAGTGGGACTGACCGGCAAGTCAGAGGCAGAGGGCCAACGGGTGTTCAGAGTTCTGGACCAAGACCAGAGTGGATACATAGAGGAAGAGGAGCTGAAGTATGATATGAGTTGGGGAGGGTGGCTGTGTGTGGAGGGAGGTAGGGAGGGAGGGTGTGTGTGTGTGGAGGGAGGGAGGGAGGTGCACATGAAGGGGTTGGTCCCAGAAATGTTCCATTCGCACAAAAAGCTTATTTAGCTCAGATTTTGTGCACAAATTTCTTTACATCCCTGTTAGTGAGCATTTATTCTTTGCCAAGATAATCCATCCACCTGACAGGTGTGGCATATCAATAAGCTGATTAAACAATAAAAGGCCACTCTAAAATGTGCAGTTTTGTCACACAACCCAATGCCACAGATGCCTCAAGTTTTGAGGGAGTGTGCAATTGGCCTGGTGACTGCAGGAATGTCCACCAGAGCTGTTGCCAGAGAATTTAATGTTCCTTTATCTACCATAAGCCACCTCCAATGTCGTTTTAGAACATTTGGCAGTACGTCCAACCGGCCTCACAACAGCAGACTACGTGTAACCATGCCAGCCCCGGACCTCCACATCCAGCTTCTTCACCTGCGTGATTGTCTGAGAACAGCCACCTGGACAGCTGATGAAACTGTGGGTTTGCACACTAGAATTAACCTATCAGAAACCTTCTCAGGGAGGCTTATTTGCCTGCTTGTTGTCCTCACCAGGGTCTTGACCTGACTGCAGTTTGTCATCGAAACCAACTTCAATGGGCAAATTCTCATCTTCGATGGCTACTGGCACACTGGAGAAATGTGCTCTTCATGGATGAATCCCGGTTTCAACTGCACCAGGCAGATGTTAGACAGCTTGTATGGCGTCATGTTGGCAAGCGGTTTTCTGATGATAACATTGTGAACAAAGTGTTCTATGGTGGCGGTGGGGTTATGGTATGGGCAGGCATAAGCTATGGACAACGAACTCAATTGCATTTTATCGATGGCAATTTGAATGCACAGAGAGACCTTGACAAGATCCTGAGGCCCATTGTCATGCCATTCATCCGCCGCAATCACGTCACATTTCAGAATGATAATGCATGGCCCCATGTCGCAAGGATTTGTTGAAAATTCCTGGAAGCTGAAAATGTCCCAGTTCTTCAATAGCCTACATACTCACCAGATATGTCACCAATTGAGCATGTTTGGGATGCTCTGGATCAACTGATTGTGTTCCAGTTCTCACCAATATCCAGCAACTTCGCACAGCCATTGAAGAGGAGTGGGACAATATTTCACAAGCTACAATCAACAACCTGATCAACTCTATGTGAAAGAGATGTGTTGTGCTGCATGAGGCAAATGGTGGTCCCAGCAGATACTGACTGGTTCGGATCCGCGACCCTACCTTTATTTGTAAGGTTTATGTGACCAACAGATGCATATCTGTATTCCCAGTCATGTGAAATACATAGTTTAGGGCCTAATGAATTAATTTCAGTTTACTGATTTCCTAATATGAACTGTAACTCAGTAAGATCTTTGATCTATACATTATATATCAATACAATGAAGCAGCATTGACACATGAGATGTAGGTGTAGTTCTTCACTCCTTCTCCTCTCTTTGTTTGTCGATCCCCAGATTATTCCTGCAGAACTTCTCCTCAGGGGCCAGGGAGCTGACTGATGCTGAGACCAGAACTCTCCTAGCAGCAGGAGACAGAGACGGGGATGGAAAGATAGGGATGGAAGGTACAGGTTACAGTACACTCACATAAGCACTACACAGGACTGACAGGAGAGCAACAGAGGGACTGTCCAATGCTGACACAAAATATCATCTTGATAATAGTTTAATCTTCATCAGTTTTATATCATTATATTTGATATTATTCCAGATGATAGGGGATATTGCATCTGAAGGAAGGAAGGAATGCTGCAAAGGCATAGTGGAAGAAACTGTAAATAAATGCAAGCTTTTTCAACGTATGTAATATTCACTGTGATTAGGCTGTGAGGTCACACGTCAGGTGATCACTATATCTCTTTGTCATCGCTCTGTTTCTCTGTTCTCTTGCAGAGTTCTGCGCTTTGCTGAAATGAAGCTTTCACTCCTCATCAGGGCTGTCTCTTTTTTTTTTTTCTTTTGGTACTTTTTACAACGTCTGGAACCCAAAACGCCCAGATTCAGCAAGTCTGGAGGGAAATGCCCACCTCAGCGACTCTATTTACATGCCTGCTGGTCCTCTCCCCGGTTGATGGTGCATGTTGGCACATAAGTTCGTAGCTGTGGATATTAGGTGTATAAGTCAGTGTCAGTCTATCCATTGGGTAACTGGTATGGTTTAATAAAGGATGTAAAACGTAGATATGATGTCCGTGTGTCTTACTACAGTCCCGAAGGTTATGTTAGCGTTTCAGTGCATATTTGGGTCTAAGCTATTAGCCTGATTACCCCAGTGCATTTTAATTGTGTGTTCTGCATGGGCCTACAAGAGACAACGCAGCTCTAAATGTGATGATATAAGCAAAGTGCCCACGGCCTGTGCAGGCTGCATTTCCGATGCAGTATAAAGCAAGCGAGAGGCTGCGTGCATGGACAAGACCCGGAGCCCGGACGATGCCAACTACAGTACATCACAGAGTGACGGTAACCTCTTGAGTAGATGGCAACGAGAGAGATCATTCATCAAGACAATGAGATGAGTAGCCTATTGTAAGCATCAATTAAATCCATCTTATTAATTGACTTATACTGTACTGACAGCGATACGCCAGTCTGCAATGAGGCCAGACAGGTTAAATATGGTTAGATGTAGGCAAAACAAAATATGTCGGAAAACTGATTTAAAAAACCATTAGATAAACTCATGCAATGTTGTGTTCCCCGTATGGCGTGTCCATATCAGGACTAACACCGCCTTCTGCTGGAGATAATTTAAATTAATACTTGTCAGACCTAAAAATGCCTATTTCGATGTGTTAACATCTGCCTTTGCCCATGAAGAATCATGTGAATGAAATATAACATTGTATTATCTATTGTAAACGAAAAAGCCGACAGCATTCATTTTGATATATGCATACAATTATGCGTAATGTTTGGGTAGGCTATAGCCTATAGGCTACACTTATAGTCTACATGAAGTCATTTGAGTAGGCTGGAGCCTATAGCAGTGTTCCACAACTGGCATCCCGCGAGCCGAAATCTGTTCCAAACTATTCCCACACATAATAGAGAGATATACAGTACCAGTCAAAAGTTTGGACACACCTACTCATTCAAGGGTTTTTCATTATTTTTACTACTTTCTACATTGTAGAATAATAGTGAAGACATCAAAACTATGAAATAACACATATGGAATCATGTAGTAACCAAAAAAAGTGTTAAACAAATCCAAATATATTAGATTTTAGATTCTTCAAAGTAGCCACTCTTTGTCTTGATCTATGCTTTGCACACTCTTGGCATTCTCCCAACCAGCTTCACCTGGAATTATTTTCCAACAGTCTTGAAGGAGTTCCCACATATGCTGGGCACTTGTTGGCTGCTTTTCCTTCGCTCTGCGGTCCAACTCATCCCAAACCATCTCAATTGGGTTGAGGTTGGGTGATTGTGGAGGCCAGGTCATCTGATGCAGCACTCCATCACTCTCTTTATTGGTCAAATAGCCCTTACACAGCCTGGTGTGTTGGGTCATTGTCCTGTTGAAAAACAAATGATAGTCCCACTAAGTACAAACCAGATGGGATGGCGTATCACTGCATAATGCTGTGGTAGCCTGCTGGTTAAGTATGCCTTTTATTATAAATAAATCACCATCAGTGTCACCAGCAAAGCACCCCAACACCCCAACACCATCACACCCCCTCCTCCATGTTTCACGGTGGGAACCACACATGTGGAGATAATCCGTTCACATTCTCGGTTGGAACCAAAAATCTCGAATTTGGACTCATCAGACCAAAGGACAGATTTCCACGTTAGTTGACAACTCAACCAAATGTAAATCCAAACTAGCTGTTTAACTGATGTCTGTGTCCTGTGGGATGGCTCTGCATGGCATCCCAGTTTCGTGAATAGTTGTATTGATCGAAGGCTTTTCTTTGACAGGCAGTAAAAGGTGATGGAGGACACTCACGTCGAATTCCATTCATACCCTCTCCATCTGTCTTCGTCTCCCAACTGACTGACGGATACTCTATATCCAACACCACACAGGTGACATGCTATTCCCGTTAGTGCAGTGTCGCATTGAGAAAGGAAGGCGTTCTTTCTACCATTCCATCCAGGTATAAACACGATGTCAAGGTGAAGTTGTTTGAGAGCTAATAAACTGTTCGGAGTGTCTATAGAGCTGGTGTAGGAGCATAGCAGTCAACCTTTGTAGCCAGGCCTAGTTCACACACATGGGCGTAAAGGTTGTCGGCATTATTTAAACTCATTGCATATAAAGAAGGATCAGGTGGTAAGAGGCTTAATTTAAAAAACGTATTTCCTGAATCTGTGGACAGTTAACCCGCATGGAATTGTTAATGGTCCTCTATGCAGGGGAGTCGCAGAAGGGTCAGAATGCATATTACAGTGACTATATCAAAATGTTTCGTGCATAATATGCCTAGCTGTGTTTGTGTCAATTAATAAATCAATTAGATCAATCACGAAAAAGCATGAAGTCATGAAGAGCTGAATAGGGTTGGCCTGCGACTGAGAATTGATATCCGCAAACAACAGATTTTCTTTTATCTGCCCAGATGTGTGAATGGTTGGTCAATGAAGTCACTCCCTAGCCTACTTTGGTTTCAAGGCGGCTATGACCTTGCCACGTCTTTAGGCACTCACACACGTGGCTCTAACACAGAGCCCCTGAACAACCTAATTTGTTACGTTAAAAATAGCAATTTTTTTGCAAAACCGATGCTGATATAGTAACGGGGACTCAAACTCTAATAAATGGTGTGGGTCACCGCACCGGGTCACGGTAATACAAAACAGAAGTAAAGGGGTTAGGGTCAGCCAACTCGAGTTATCCACTGTTTTTCACTTGCCTTCACGCAGCGTAAAGGTGAGTGGGATGTGCGCTCTCCGAAGGAACTTCAGTGCGCAAAGGGATCTCAGATGGGGGCATTGAATTGGAATACATCAGAATAGTGAATATGGAACCAAAATCTTACATGGAGCACTGGACCTCTCAGTAAAAATGATTTAAAAACATTTTAGGGACAATTTTCAGCAGAGGCAAACTTGATCATTTATGGACAGCAGTTGTGAAGGTGGATAACACTTTGAGCTTCTTACCATCCGTTATAATCATTAGTCACTGATTTGTTCTCCTCTGTGTTTGATTTATTTGCAAAACAATAAGATTATGATAATTAGAAGACAACTAGAAGTACACGTGCAGCGTGTATGGAGAGGTAAAAAAACTAAACGGGGCTTGTAAAGCACCTCCTTTTAAATAGAGAAAAATAAAGAGTAATGGAATGGAATAACTAATAGTTTTATGTTTTACAAATGCCAGATGTTACTCAAAGGAGACAATCACCAAAAGCTATGCCTCGAAAAGTTGGGTTTCCTGAGATGGGGGTCATAGAGGGTGATTCTGTTACAGATGTCGTGAATGTAATTCCATTTACTGACTCATATCACACACTCGTAATACAAGCAAACCCCAAAAATAGTAGCCTATATTTACCACATAAACAGTATGCCTATAATTATTTTAAATGGTCTATTTAACCTTTTACACTCGTGGAAATTGGCTTATATGGATAGGGATACATTGAAATGTTTCTTGCATAAGAAATATGAAAACCATATGCATAACAATGGTAGCAATTGAAAGGGAACAGTTTGAAAATTATGGGAAAATTATTAGACACAACGGTTCACCTGACTGACACAAGACTGAATCCAAACATTACGTTGTTGATTTTATGTGCATTTTACATGTACTGTACTTCTCGCGGCATTTGTTGATTTGTTGAACGAAATCTGAAAATACTATGGATACATTCAGTAACATGACACGAACATTCCTGGAAAATGCGGGTTAGGTGCAAAATAAGACAAATAAATGACAAGGTTTGAGTGAGAGGACAACCTGGTGTCTCCAGGTGGACACACACCTCTCCAAATTGTGCACAGTTCCTAAGCCATTTTACTCAAAGAAGAGTCTTCAACTATAAGGTGCTTTTTTTTTTAGCTCTCCTGGAGCAAGTACACATAGTTATTTTGCGAGGAACACAACCCTGCATCCCTGCCATCACACAATTACTGTTGTTGTTTACGAAATCCAAAAACAGTCCATTATAAATTGCAATCTGGGTCAGGCGGGCATGATTTAAAAGCATGTTCTGTTGCCAACACGATATTACAGTTTTAGGCTTTCACAACGCAATTCAGGGAAAAATATCATAATTTTGGTGCGCTTTGAAATGAGTCATTAGTGCATTCTGGTGCATGTTCCGCGGCTAATTTTCTTCACAAAAGACAAACATAGGCTCATTATGTTCAGAACAACGCAGGGTAAGACGAAATCTCATATTCAAACTGTACATCAAACAAAGTGATCAGAAACTTTGACACTGTATGTGACATGGGTTTTAGGATATGAAAATGTGAAGTGCACATTTGGACTCATGGGTGTTTGGCTTGCTTACATGACATCAAAGTGGTATTTATTATAATCTTCAACGTCTCATCTTTCAAAAATACATAGAGTCTTCATAATTTACAGCATTTTCCTCATTCAGACAACAAAACATTTGCAAAAGTTTCCCAATTAGCGGGAGTGATGGGCCCAGGCTGCAACTGTCGTATGAGGTGCTCAAGTTCCAACACAAGTTCAGAACAGCTGTCAGTCAAAGTAAAATAAAATCATACAGTTTATCAGTGCCCAAATTTGCCATGTTCAATCCATATAGGTGTGAATGTAAAGGGCTACAATGTAATGTAGCTTTAAAAACATTATTTCCCCACATGTCACTAATTTGTCAAAGTGATGAAAAAAAGATTACATTATAAATGCTTCTACACGCTGAAAAGATTGAGAAATTGGTAATTAGTCAAACCAAATCTGTGGCGGAACCGACTGTGAAGCCTATTTAACTAGCACTGCATGTTTTGCGCACACGTTTGAATCGATTTACAGAGTTGGCATCTATTTCTTCCCACAGTGGCAAATAAAATATAATAAAACTAATTTAAAAACGTTAAAAAGATATATCTTGTCTTTCTATTCATCTTAATTTGAACCTTAATGTAACCTCGTGGGTTATTCACTCTTGAAAACAACGTCTAAATGTGACCCCTATAGTGTTGACAGTTTTAACAGTGAAATGTAAGAACATTATAATTTCCCAGACAATGGCCGCACTTCTCGCTGCAGCTGATGTGACCGCAGCTCTGGCTACATGCTCAGGTACGAATTATACCAGTTTGTCAACAAAAATCAGCAGGTCCAATTTTTCTTCACTTCAAACCTACTATGTCAGATTGTGTTTCACTTGTGTGTCTACAGTGCATAATAGAGCCAGAAAAGATGCTCAATATATCACCAGCATAGACAGATAACACCATAGTGCCCATGAAGCTCATCACTAAGCTAAGGACCCTGGGACTAAAACCTCCCTCTGCAACTGGATCCTGGACTTCCTAACGGGTGCCCCCAGGTGGTAAGGGTAGGCAACAACACGTCTGCCATGCTGATCCCCAACACTGGGGCCCCTCAGGGGTGTGTACTTAGTCCCCTCCTGTACTCCCTGTTCACCCACGACTGTGGGGCCAAACACGACTCCAACACCATCATTAAGTTTGCTGACGACACAACAGTGGTAGGCCTGATCACCGAGAACGATGAGACAACCTATAGGGAGGTCAGATAATTGGCAGTGTGGTGCCAGGACAACAACCTCTTCCTCAATGTGAGCAAGACAAAGGAGCTGATCGTGGACTACAGGAAAAGGAGGGCCGAACAGGCCCCCATTAACATCAACAGGGCTGTAGTGGAGCGGGTCGAGAGTTTCAAATTCCTTGTCTACATCACCAACAAACTATCATGATCCAAACACACCAAGACAGTCGTGAAGAGGGCTCCCTGAGGAGACTGAAAAGATTTGGCATGTGTCCCCAGATCCTCAAAAAGTTATACAGCTGCACCATTGAGAGCATCCTGACCGGTTGCATCACCGCCAGGTATGACAACTGCTCCGCATCTGACCATAAGGTGCTACAGAGGGTAGTGCGTGTGGCCCGGTACATCCCTGCGGCCAAGCTTCCTGCCATCCAGGGCCTCTATACCAGGCAGTGTCTGAGAAAGGCCCTAAAAATTGTCAAAGACTCCAGCCACCCTAGTCATAGACAGTTCTCTCTGCTACCGCACGGCAAGCGGTACCGGAGCACCAAGTCTAGGACCAAAAGGCTCCTTAACAGCTTCTAGCCCCAAGCCATAAGACTGCTGAACAATTCATCAAATGGCCACCAGACTATTTACAATTTCCAATAACACATTTGTATATTTGGTACACATTTGAGGCGTTATACTTGGTTTATTCATCATCATACCGTACAACTGATATACATGGAGTCCACAGTGAATTAAATGCTGACCTGCAGGTTCACCTCTCAACACTGCAGCAAACATAGCAGAAAGTAAATGGCTAAAGAAACAGTAATACAAATATTTACAAAACTTTAAAACAATAAAATCGAATAGTAGGGGTACTTGATGATGTTATGAGGGGTCCTTGATGATGTTGAGGGCCTTCCTCAGGCATCGCTTGGGGTAGATGTCCTGTATGGGTGGGAGTACAGTACCTGTGATGTACTGGGCCGTCTTCAACACCTGCTGAAGGGCATTGCAGTCGAGAGCGGAGCAGTTTCCATAACAGACCTTCCAGGATCCAGTTGCTGAGGGTGGTTTCCTGACCCAGGGCCCTGAGTTTGGTGATGAGCTTGGAGGGAACAATTGGAATGATGGAGCACTGGAATGATGGTGGTTGACTTGAAGCATGTGGTGACTACAGCCTGGGATAGGAACATGTTGAAGATGTCTGTGAAGATGCCTGCCAGCTGGTCAGACTTTGCTCTGAGGACGTGGCCGGGGATGCTGTCTGGTCCTGCAGCTTTTTGAGTATTCCCTCTCTGGAGAGTTTCCCTCATGTCAGCCTCGGAGAGCATAAGCACCTGGTCGTCCGG
This sequence comes from Oncorhynchus kisutch, assembly GCF_002021735.2. Classification (NCBI taxonomy): domain Eukaryota; kingdom Metazoa; phylum Chordata; class Actinopteri; order Salmoniformes; family Salmonidae; genus Oncorhynchus; species Oncorhynchus kisutch. Next base: position 2,886,374 of record NW_022261983.1, on the reverse strand, counting down.
AGCAGCAGGGGTCCTCTTGGATGGCTCAGTGTTGGTGGCCTCAAAGCGAGCATAGAATTTGTTGAGCTCATCGGGGAGAGAGGCATTGGTGGGAATCACACAGCTGGCTTTGCCTTTGTAGTCTGTAATAGCCTGTAGTCCTTGCTGCTTGCGTTGTGTGTCACATTGTAATTCCAGTTTGTGTTTTCAAAACACTCCTGGAGAATTGAGTCTGCTCCTTTGTCTCACCATTCTCTCTGTTGGTGGCTCCCTCTTCAGTAGGTTTTTGTGTGCAGAGAGTAGAATCAGGGAGACATGATTCTGATTGGGCAAAGTGGAGGTGGGGAATGACTCTGTACGCATCCCAGATGTTTGGATATGTTTTTAAATAAAACGTTTCACGTTTTTCTCCATTAAGTTATTCAACAATGTGTGTGCCGCCATCTTGTTTATTTCAAATCTTCTCATTGATCAAGACAGGTGAGTGTCATTCAGCGCAACACTTAATTTCTGAGTTGCGCTCATGACATGCGGCACCTGAGAGAAGATTTGAAAAAGGTGGCATCTTACACATTGCTAAATTCAAACAAACCACCTGCAACTAGACATAGAAGTTTAAAAGACATGCGGTGTCTTCATGGTTGGGAATTGAGGAAGTATCACCAAGAAAATGTTGGTTGAAAATTCTCTGTGCAAAATGCATTACACTAAGTAACAATCAGACAGCTGGAACAGTAATACTGGTCTGACTAGACAAAGTTTTGTAAGCTACACTAAACCAACATCCCTCCCTCCATCATCTCTCTCTCTCTGGCTGTTCCTGCAGAACTTCTCTGCCGGCGACAGAGTACTCACAGACAAAGTGACCAAGGTTTTCCTGGTGGCTGAGGACGAGGATGGTGATGGCAAGATTGGAGTTGGCAGTAAGAGAACTTTAACCCAGCTCATCATGGTTGAGGGACACTGCAGGGATGATATGTTGGTGTACTGGTAACAAAGAAATTAGACATATAGCTGGGACCCAGAGTTTTTCCTGACCACATGACGTTAACAAGGAAAAACAACACTAGAGATTTGCTACATTGACTGCCTTGTGTGTATAAGAGCAAGAGGTTTTCGTCTTTTTTTCAGTACTACTGCAGCAGGTGGACACTGATTTTCTGATTTGTTGACTGCATCGTATTATTCAAACATGAACTATAAGGTCAATATTCTTGGTTGAGCATATTTTGCACAACACTAATGATAATTTTACTCTATCCACATTTCACAGAGTTTCTTGCCCTTGTAAAGGCATAATTGTCCATTGACCAAGATCCACCGCTTTTCACGGAACCAGAATCACTAACTTTCAGCTAAATTCATATTTTTATTTATTTATGCAGACTATATTTCTCAACATGGAGCACAATGTCCTTATAGTGTATTGTTAATGCTATTTGGATGTGTTATAATGATCTGAAAATGGCTTGTGAAAATTGTACAATCGTATCTACACTTTCGAGGAATAGTGAAAACCCAGTAATAAATACTATTTTGGTGTAAACATTGTCTTTCCAGCTTTGCCCCTCGATGCTTTCGAAACCAATGTGGTGAGAAATAAGGCTGAGTTCCAGATTTATAATGTATGTGCTGTCTTGTGAACTCCTATGTCACTATCACACCAAGACAGCACAAACAGATCTGGAACTCAGGCTTTTGGGGAACATTTGAGGAGTTTTCAAATGTATCCTGTGTGTTTATCTATGAGGTCATTGCTAGTGTGAGGGGTTACGAGGGGAGAGAGAGAGAGACGTGCACCTGTTTTAATAACGCCCAGATCGGAGAGGGGAGTCCTGTAGGATTTGGACCAGGTCCTGGCATGCTTCTAGTGTGGGGGAAGTCCTTGGGCATCACTGGTATACTTCCTAAGGGATTTGCAGAGGATATATTTCATATTACTCTGATAGAGCCTTGCAGGTCTGCCCGCCTGCTGCCCCCTCATGGATCCTCCCTCTCTGGATGGCACTTCCTATTTGGTGAACGGGACAAAGTGCTGGAGAAAACTGACACTGCAACAGAATGGCCAAGAATAGCATTGTGTTATTATGTTGAGTCAGCGGGACATTTTAAATACATGTTAAATACAGTGTAACCAGTGTGTGGGGTTCCCTTATAAATACTTAAGGAGATGGTGGTATTTTCAGTCATGTCAGATTGTGTTTATCTGCATACATTTTGAAAACTTGTGGCACATCTTGCAATGTATTTGTAGGTTGTTTATTTGACATATAATTAAAAGTTACTTACAGTCAATCATTTACAGTAGCTAACTAACAATTGTCCTATTATAGCTTATCTAAGATAATTAATTCCATATCCTCTCATTTAACAGTCAAAACATGTACACAGACTGTGTTCAGCCAATCAGTGTATCACTGACCCCATTGGTGCAACATAGTAACTACCCAACTAAGTAATGTATCCGGTAATACAACACGCAACACTTTTGCGACATAAGCGTGCCGCAATCAATTCATTTTCCAGACAGAAATATAGGTGTCTTGATAGTTTATCCCTGCCCCCACCTGCAGTCAAAGATAGGACAGTGATGCCACCTGCAGAAAAATATATAATGTTCGCTATAAACTTTAACATACATTTGCTGTAAAACTGCGTAATGAACAGTTAAACATTATGGTGGAATGGTGCATTGTTTTCTATCCAGTAGCCAAACCATGTGAAAGTAATAAACAGTATATCGACGTTTGTTTTGGGTCATATTTTCCTTTATTTTCCAAGTACTCTGAGCGATGTAAAGGGTAACAAAAATATACAAATGCAAAGGACTTGAGCGTGCAGTATAGGCTAGACATGAAGTATAGTACAACTTACTGTAGGCTACTCCACATGATCGTATTACATTTATAGGCTTACAGAAGCGGCAGACACTTTTTGGCTATGCACGTTTAGTCCGGGATACACCAATGAATGTGGAAGATCTTGCGTAAATTTGCTTTCACGAGACATTGCATGATAAAATCTTAGGCAATCATAAGAATGTTGCAAGTAAATTGCTCTCATGTAAAATATTAAAAGGTTAGTGTAGCCTCATTTCTTATAATATGAAAATATTAAAACATAAAAGCACCATATTTTCTCTAAACCAACACGGTTTACGCACATCCAATACTTCACCTTAATGCAATGATTGACTGGAAACTCTTACAAAGACATTCAGAGTAACACAAAATCGTTTTAAACAGACCTCTCAAGTCCAGCATATGCATGCATATTACATGAACACTACAACCCTCCTTAGAAACTTCACCAATGACCGCGTTGATATCCATAGGCTACAATAACCTCTCAATATAAACGGTCAGGATCTTTTTAGCAACCGTCGATTCCATCCCTACCACTCAGCAGAACATATTCTTAGCAATGGGGGATATTATGGACTTTTTTCAAACGCACCTTTTAAGCATCTTCATTTATGAAACTTAAAATAGATCGGATCTCTTGCCAGTGGACAACCCCCCCACCCCCTCCGGTGTCGGTTACATTATGCCTCGGGTTTCGGTTGAGTGAAAGTATATAAGGTCAGCAGTATCGATGGGAACACCACTCGCTGCAGTCGCCTGAAGTCTTCTCTATCAACCGTTCACCAAAGACGTCAGAGGTGAGTTTCAGTGCGGTGCGAAGGAAGTACAGGAACCCAGGATCCAGACAATTGCAACAGCATCCAGGTTTTTGCTGTACATTTTATCATATGCGCTCTTTACAATTTACGTGGGACTGCAAGCCGTTGCGTCATCCAAAACACCCAAAGGCTGAGATTTTGTTTCTGTATTTGGACGCACCCCGGAGCAGGACGGATTTGGACAATTGCAAATCAGTTTCTCAGATGGAACGTTTGGAATGCACATCAACATCTTTATCAAAGACCAACATGTGCAGTGGGCTGCCTTAACTATCAGGGCTTTCCTTTTGGGAACCACTAAAAACGTTTCAATTGGATTTGATATGAATTCCCAAATTACACCCATTGGTTGAGACAGACACATTTGAGGGCAGCTTGACACATTTGATTTGATCTGTCTCATTGCGTTATAATCACACGCATGGTGAAAGGGGCTCTGCTTTTATCAAAAGACCACCAGCCAAATGTTGATAAACAGTGGCTGGTCGGTTTGAAATATTTGTTTGACATCCTGCGTAATGAAGTGGATGATCTATTTTAAATGAAATAAGATGGGTTGAGTCGTGCTGAAATTTTGTTTGGTAGAAAGTCTGAGTGTTTGGTGATTTGTTCCTATTTTTTATCATTATTAGTTGTGCCCTGGTATTGCACAATATAATAATAGTTTAGTACTTGCCTGGTAATAACCTCTCAAACATGTTGTAGATTAAATGCAATGCTCAATACCAAACGTTGAAATGCTAAATCAAAGTTGTATTAAAGTAAACATTTCTCCCTTTTTTCAACATTCAGCTCAAAATGGCCTGTGCCCATCTGTGCAAGGAGGCTGACATCAAAGCCGCATTGGAAGCGTGCAAAGGTAGGCCCTAGTTTGTTTACTTCCCCCTCCACCTAAAAAGCCCTTTCAACACAAGTATGTTGTATGATAAATGTGAAATTAGCCATATGAACACACGATTACCTCTCTAGGCTGTAGTTGCATTGTGTGTTTACTTGCAGGTTACACAATAGGCATATATCCTTCATATTTGCGTTACAGCCGCCGACACCTTCAACTTCAAGACCTTCTTCCATACGATTGGCTTTGCCTCGAAGTCCGCCGACGACGTCAAGAAGGCTTTCAAGGTCATTGACCAGGATGCAAGTGGCTTTATTGAGGTGGAGGAGCTGAAGTAAGAGCCATGCACCATTACAGTACAAATAACAGACAATTGATTAAACCAATGCAGGAGACTGTCCACTTTATCCAATTGTATCCGTGCGCATGCATTCTAAAAGTCAGGGTGCATTGGTGCATTGGTCTGCATACATTCAAATGAAACTAAACTAATATTTGTGTCTCTTTCTCTAGGCTGTTCCTTCAGAACTTTTGCCCCAATGCCAGGGTACTTACCGATGCAGAGACAAAGGCTTTCCTCAAGGCTGGTGATGCCGATGGTGATGGCATGATTGGAATTGATGGTACGAAACATAGCATACATGGGATAATCAATGCGTTAACCAATGTCACTTGCATACAGTGGTGTAATGTACTTCAGTAAAACTACTTTAAAGTACTACTTAAGTAGTTTTTTGGGGGTATCTGTACTTTACTTTACTATTAATATTTTAGACTACTTTCACTTTTACTTCACTACATTCCAAAAGAAAATTATGTACGTTTTCCTTCACCCAAAAGTACTCGTTACATGTTGAATGCTTAGCAGGACAGGTAAATGGTCCAATTCATGCACTTATCAAGAGAACATCCCTGGTCATCACTACTGCCTCTTATCTGGCTGACTCACTACACACAAATTCATATTCTGTAAAATTGATGTCTGAGTGTTGGAGTGCTCTGTACATTTTAAATACAAGAACATGGTACCATCTGCTTTGCTTAATATAAGTAATTTGAAATTATTTATACTTTTGGTACTTAAGTATATTTGACAAATTCCATTTACTTTTGATACTTAAGTATATTTAGAACCAAATACTTTTAGACTTTCACTCAAGTACTATTTTACTGGGTGACTTTCACTTTTACTTGAGTAACTTTCTATTAAGGTATCTTTACTTTCACTCAAGTATGACAATTGGGAACTTTTTTCACCGCTGCTTGAATATTAATAACGATGTTTATGATCTGGTGTCAATCTATATTAAGGCCTAAGAAAGTACATGAATGTTATAAGACACTGGAAAGGGTTAATGGTTGTATTTTTCTTTTGCAGAGTTCGCTGTATTGGTTAAGCAATAAAGAACAACTGACCAAGAACTCACCTGAAGGAACAATATTGCCCAAGACCTCCCCATTTCATCTGAATATAAATACTTTTTATACATTTGCTTGCAAGAAGTCCTCCTGTGCGGCACACTGTCCAAAATGATGATTGTGAATGTAGCGCGGATGTGTTCATGTCTTATATGAATTTTGCTTACTGTAAAATCTATGATGCACTTTTCAGGAAAGGACGATAGATAAAAAAAGAATCAATATTCTTTTGGAATAAAAGGTCTTTGTATTATTTCCTATTTAATTAATCAAATGTGTTTATCTGAGTTCAGATGCCATAAGTTTAACTTCACACTCATAAATGTGTTTATCTGAGTCCAGATGCCATAAGTTTAACTTCACACTCATAAATGTGTTTATCTGAGTCCAGATGCCATAAGTTTAACTTCACACTCATAAATGTGTTTATCTGAGTCCAGATGCCATAAGTTTAACTTCACACTCATAAATGGAACCGGTTTATATGACCTGTAATTGAGAAAACGCCTGCCATTTTATTCGCTAATAATTATACATAATAATTCATGACACATAGTCTATTTGTCATGTTTTGCTGATAAAAAAAAGCACGACGATCATTGTGCAAGTACAAGTTTACACACAAAGGCGCACAGGCACACACAAACCGAGGTGTAAGAGAGAGAGAGAGAGATACAGAGAGAGAGAGACAGAGAGAGATACAGAGAGAGAGAGACAGCAAGAGAGACAGAGAGAGAGATACATAGAGAGAGAGAGACAGAGAGAGAGATACAGAGAGAGATACATAGAGAGAGAGAGAGACAGAGAGAGAGAGACAGAGAGAGAGAGAAGGACAATAAAAGTCAATAAAACAAATGACAGCATGGCCAAGCACCAATTCAGTTTTTCCGCCCTCATATGAAAATAGGTAACATAAATGTTCTACTTAAACAATATATTCATCCATAATTTACATCCTATCCTAGACTAGAGACAATGATTGGGGGTTCAAGTGATTCCAATTATGTTCGATACAGTACCATAGAGCATTGGTTCCCAACCGGGGGTACTAGGACCCCTGGGGGTACTTGGCCTATCTACAGGGGGTACTTGAGAAGACTCATGAGACCATAGACCTACTGGGTACTACCGCAGAGCTAAATTCAGTTGGTGGTACATTAACCGAAAAAGTTTTGGAACCATTGCCTTAGAGTCTGCATACATACAGTATATATGGACAAAACACATGCTTCAATATGTTTTATAATGTTTTTAGTCATTCAATGTATGTATAAAGCCCTCATCAAATGCGTCTCTACTGACAGAATTTAGCAGTCCCACATGGGAGTATAGTCCATGCGTTGGCGTTAGGAGTCCACTAGATGGTGGCAAACACAAAGACAGTGAGTAATCTTCCCAAGGCAGCGTTTCCCCTAAATATAGCCAGAGGTGCGTACTGAGGTGTATTCAGGGTAGTGAAATATAATATAATGAATATAATAATCATGAAAGCTGATACGATTCCCTCAATAGATTAAATTTTTATCTGAACGTTATCTGTAATGTCACACTCTCCTGAACAGGTACTGTGATACTGATGGTTTGTCGGGACTGATGATTCATTGACAACTGTAACATTTTAGCTAAACCTAACCCAACTACGGAAAGAAGTGACTTCGCGTAGCAGGTTAGGAGAACCAACGCAGCAGGTTAAGATAACTAACGCATCAGGATAGGAGAATGAACGTCATTAAAGGGTATGGGTTAGGCTTAGCTAAAATGCTACTTGTCAACAACTGTGATCCCGACGCTACAACTAGATGAAGCTGTACTCCATCTAGCCACAACCGTAGAAACCACCAGTCCCGACAAACCATCAGTAGGCATATTATATAACACAGGCCCCTGATGTATGTTTGAAGAGTCACATTAAAACGGAGAACGAACCATGAAACAACATCTCGTGCAGCTTTTTAAACCATACACCCACAAAACGGGAAAACGAACTGCCATTGACTTAGGCTACTATAACCATGTCAGGCAGAGCTGTCTGATTTAGTAATTGACTTTTGGTATTGGGCATTTGGCAATATAGTTACACTGTCACGAGGGAAAAGCCAGTGCAAACAAACATACAATAGCGCTAATAACATTGAAATATGACTTAGCACCACGGACAGCGGCTATCGGAACCCCCTGCGATCAGAAATTTCAGGACCTTGTTCAAAATTTAATGTAATCATAATACACTGAATTCAGAGAATGAATGCAGTTAGCCTATTATCTGGAACTGCATATGATATGTCTACACAATTTTCTATATGATTAAACCCAACAAGCAACACACAACCGTTTCTTCCGTGGCAACGGAGCATCTCTAATCCGTTTCTGTTCGACACCGGATTAGCCAAAACAAATTACGTCTTTCCCGCCCTGGGACAATGAGAAGGCTTGTCCCTGCAGCCAACCCATGTCGGTACGTAAGCTTGTAAGGAAAATTAGCAAATGTAAATGAATAAATTACTGGCCAGTAACCGTATAGGCGATGAGGTATCAGAATGGCGCATGACATCACCGCCTGTCGGTAAAGCGCACCGCTCGATCCGGTGTCATCAGTCTCTCTTTCACATACGACCAGGGACAGGGAGAGCCTATTGAGTTTCCCCTGATGCATCTGCCGCTGGAGCCCCAAATCCTAGAAAGAGGTTTCGGACATTGGACATGGAGACGTTAGACGCACGATTTCTGTTCGTGCGCCAAGTCACAAAATTATTTGAAAGGTCAGACTGTGAGTGAGCGACCTGCAGGATTAGTTCTAATGATTTTAATTACAAACCTTGAATCAATGAACTACATTTATATTAAAATGACCATAAAGTGGTCCCAAGGGAAATGTTTTCTCCTCATGCGTTAGTGGAAGCGCAGAATATAGTCTACACACTATTCACACCAACTCTCCCACCTAATATGCAGCAATATTAAACAGTGAAAATACAAGCCTAACATGTCCTAAAGGATCAGTGACCTAGCCTACTACTACTACTCCTACTGTTTAAGCGCACGTGCCCACTCGATCATTTCAGCAGTCATGCAATTAATTTGTGCACAAAAAGTACAATACATACAAATGTAATAACAGTGGGCCTAGAACACTCAGTCTAAAGGTGCCTTTTACTTGGAATATTCAGCCTATATATGTATGGTACGTTTAAATAAGGTTCACTTGACCTGTCCTTGAGCGACCTTTACCCACCTACTTTGCACAACACACTAACGCCTGCGGTCTGGGTAGGGCTCGCGCGGTCGCTAGCTGATGCGCTCGACCGCTGCCTGCTTCCGCTGCTGAAGCTGTGGTGTGCAGGTGCCAAGTACTGTAGTCTATAAATCCCCACGCGCGCGCGCCGCGGTTCTTCACCGAATTGAACTGCTTGCAAGCTGGAGTTGGTCTATGATTGTTGTCTGCCTCCGGCTATAGGGGATATTTAGCGATATCCCGACCTCAAAAGGTGTCATATTTCTGGTTGAGTGGTACCACTTGTTATTAAACAAGCAGAGGGAATTGTCAAGACTAAATGTCAGACTTTGTTTCAAAACGTTAACGATGAGAATCATAACAGAATATGATTTTGATAAATAATTCGTTTTCTGCAGATGTTGTATTTAAAAGGACACAAATCAGATGCCATCTGTATCACTGATGACATCCTATGCAGTGCACTCTCTCCCTAACGCTACCACATGTATGCACGCCTTTACAGTGAGAAGTGAGCCCACATGCAGGTTGCACACCTTCAACTTTCCCCTTGTCCAATGATGAATAATAGCTGTTCTCCACAGTCCAGAAGCAGGGTATCCTCTAAGGGATAGGGTTAATGCACTCTCTGCAGACCTCTCCGTTTACTTCCACATACAGTGACATTGTTTCAGGGTTGTCCTCTGAAGGTATAGGCATTCTGCCATTGGTCACATTTTACAGGCTGCCCAAATGCAGTATTTCATTTCACTGCTTCAATAATACTGTGAAGAATTGCAAAGATAAGCATTGTTCTAAATGGATCACTCTGTTAGATCTCCTATCGCTATGGGTTGCCAGCAGCTACACTGATGATACTGAAGAAGTGTGACCATTTATATCTGAGGGATGGCCTGGGTGACCTCAATAGAAAAGATGCAATCTCTCTCTCTCTCTCCATTTCCCAAAACTCTATTCCAACACAGATGCCATAGGCAAATGTGTGTGTATGTGAGTTTATGCGTGCGTGCATGTGTGTATGGACCCTAATTGACATTAAATCATCATGCAGAATCAAGTGGGACATTGAAAAACAGGGTGACCTTGCGTCCTTTAATCAGAACGCTGGACAGTTCCATGATAGTTCAACATTTACCCCCGTCCAGCCTATAGTGAGAGAGAAGGATAAATAAATTGTCATGATGACATTTCGTGATAGACAACCCCTGTTGTGTGTGTGTGTATCTGTTGAGTTGAGTATTATTAGATTTGGAGGGGATAATCTAACCCCATCTGGTGGGTCCAACAGAGTAGCAGGGAATGACAAATTTGGTCTGTTTAAGTCCAAATGAGGGCACATTTTTTGACAGATTTGCAGGGGATTTGGACCAGAGGGTTCATTCTCAGGGGGATGTGGGCTACTATACCACACAATGGCCACACTGTATCCCTCCACAACGATTTCAACATCCAATATTCACATACCCAGTTATACACTTTATAATTGAATCTGGTTTATTGGAACTTGACTTCTCTCTGAATGACCCTTTTCACTGAGGACAATATGCTGTATGTGTGACACAAATACCAGCTCTGTGACTGCTTGTAGAGAGAGAGAGAGAGAGAGAGAGAGAGAGGGGGGGGGGGGGGGGGAGAGGGAGAGAGAGGGGATATATATATATATATATATAGAGAGAGAGAGAGAGCGAGAGTGAGAGAGAGAGAGAGAGAGAGAGAGAGAGAGAGAGAAAGATATATATATATATATATATATATATATATATATATATAGAGAGAGAGAGAGAGAGAGAGAGAGAGAGAGGGGAGACGACAGACAGAGATTAGCCTTGTTTACACCTTGCGCTATGTTAGTTTAGTGATCTGATCAATATGATCCAATAACTATCTGATCAAAGTTTGTTGCGTCAACACATTTTAATAACATGTGTCTCTTATCCCTTCTTCCTTACCCAGTGTACCCTCCACTGTGTTTGCATTGTGAACAGACTAGCTGGTGCCTCCCTGTTTGCAAATTATTTGACAGATATTCTTTCAAAATAATATGGATTTATTTACTGATGCAATAAGTCAATGGTGCTACCTGTCAATGATTTTAGAGGCCAGTACAATGCTGAATTAAATTATTTGACCATGCAGAACTGTTAATACTTGATTGATTTCCACACCCAATGCGTGCCTATCTTTTAATCATCCTGTGTAAAAATGTGGGCAAAATCGGAATGTGGACAAGATCAGGACAAAGGGCGCATGTTAGCACCAGGTATAAACAGGGCTAGAGAGACTGCACATTTTTGTACCATAGTACTGTATTATAATTCGAGAAGGGAAGGAGAGGGGGAGGAGGACTGGGTTAGGTGTGGGTGGGAGGAGGGGATATAGAATAATGCACTGATGACTTAATTTGCCATTTACAAGGGCGTTACTGATGTCCACAGTAGTCAGTCTCCTGCCCATGGGCGTTATAAAGGGTAAAGGTTAATTAGTTAAGGAAGAAATTTGATCAGGGGCGGGCAGTTAAAATGTGATACTCAGACAGGTAATTCAAGCATTCCCTATTGTCACCTCAATCAGGCCTATATAAATCGTCTCTGACGGACACCAGTCACCGCATAGCCTTACTCGTCTCTTTTGGATCAACGACCGGGCAAGAACCTCAACGCGGTAAGTTGACTTTGCGCTCTGAACTTAACTCAGAGCAGTCATTCGCTGCCACTTTGAGAGATATAGACTGCTGTCTTTTTTTTATCATTCGCTTCGTTTGTGTTTATAATTAGAAGTTTACTTGGCTTTAATGTTTAGACAAAGGATGCGGTAACAGCGTATTAGACAAAGTTGTGACATATTTTCTTTTAAGAAAGTATCTAATTCATTCTTTGCTATCCGTTTTAGCAAATACTGTTACAGGGTTTCAGTATATTGATTCCGACCAAGATGAGTCCGAGGGCAGACTAAAGATAATTTGCCAGTAGTGGTATTGGAGTAGGCCTATCTAGCTCAGATCAAGCAATAGGCTCTGGGGAATTACTGAGAAAATATGTCAACACAACTGTTATGTGCATGAGCTGAATCAATAGACCTTAGCCAATAATTATGACACGCATATAGCCTTTGTTTTATAGGCCTCTGAAGCTGTGCTTTAAAAGATGCTATCCAAATAATTATAATATTCTGCACCAGTCAAACCAACGCCTTGTCTTCAAAGAAGTATGCATTGCTGTTTAGCCTACCTGACTAAATGTGTTAATAATTCACCACTTTTGTTCATTCGACAGGATTAAAATGTCGCTCTCATCTATCCTTTCCGCTGATGCCATAGACGCTGCTATGAAGGACTGCCAAGGTATCATCTTCCACTCATATCATTATTGCTTTCTTCATTAGATTCCTTCACCGCATTACTGGTAGCCTAGGCTATGGGCAGATTCACTATACTAAATAAAGTCAAATAAGGTAGTCCATTGTTTTTTGTCAAACAAAAAACAGAAGTATAGGCCTACTTAGGTGGATCAAAATGAGGCCTATTTTAGAGAAAACACATGTAGGCTACGTAGACTCACACGAAACGCTGAAGTTGGAGACTTTTATCTCACTCACCAACTTCAAACATCTGCTATCTGAGCAGCTAACGGATCGCTGCAGCTGTACATAGTCTATCGGTAAATAGCCCACCCAATTTACCTACCTCATCCCCATACTGTTTTTATTTATTTACTTTTCTGCTCTTTTGCACACCAGTATCTCTACCTGTGCATGGCCATCTGATCATTTATCACTCCAGTGTTAATCTGCTAAATTGTAATTATTCGCCTACCTCCTCATGCCTTTTGTACACAATGTATATAGACTCTTTTTTTTCTTTTTTTTCTACTGTGTTATTGACTTGTTAATTGTTTACTCCCTGTGTAACTCTGTGTTGTTGTCTGTTCACACTGCTATGTTTTATCTTGGCCAGGTCGCAGTTGTAAATGAGAACTTGTTCTCAACTAGCCTACCTGGTTACATAAAGGTGACATAAAAATAAAAACCCTCAAAGCATTTAGGACAGAATAGATAGCAGTTGTCTCTGTCAGTTGTTGTCCCTAAATGTATCAGGAAGAATTATAATGCAAACAATTGTCTTAATTTAAATGGAGTTTTTGAATAAATCAAAATGTGATATGCCTATGAGTGAACAAGACTAGACTAAACAGATTAGTTGGTTATTTGAATCAGCTGCAACATGGTCTCAGAGCATTTCATATTATTCTGTGTGTAAATCTGAGACTCCATTTAGAGTGATGTGTTACGTTTCGTTTTGTATGCATTCATTTGCGGATGTCCATCAACTATTTCATATGATATGTTATTAATTGCAATTCGTGTTATATGTTACGAATTTGCAAAACGTGCAGTATGTTACGAACTTGCAAAATGTACAATATGTTAGGAATTCGCAAAACATATGACATGTAATGAATTCTAGCTAGGTGGATAGGTGGCTAAAAGGGTAAAGGTTAGGATTCTTGTTCGCGTTCTTCCACAAGCCCTACCTCCACTTCCTCGTTAACGACCTGTACCAGATCTAAGGCCGAACACGCCTGTTCATTTTTTCTCATGTCATCCTTAATCCATCAGCACCGGACTCCTTCAACTGCAAGAAGTTCTTCCAGCAGTGTGGCTTGACCAAAAAGAGTCCCGCGGAGGTGAAGAAAGTCTTCGGGATCCTGGACAACGACGCCAGCGGCTTCATTGAGGAGGAGGAACTCAAGTGAGTCGGCTACAATTGTAGGCCTATATCAAAATGTATCCTCTGTTGGCCCCAAACGTGTTAGGCTACCTGTCATTTTGCACAGGTTAGTGTTTTTTGTCACGAATCTTGTTCTGGAGACAGCTCTGCAGTGGTCACCAGCTTGCACAGCCACAAAGTCATAAAATCGGATTTGAAACCTAACTCTAACCTTTACCCTAACACACTGCTAATCTAACCCTAAACTTAAATCAAGACAAAATGCAAAAACGTTTTTTTTTTTTTACCCCTTTTTCTCCCCAATTTTGACATATTCAATTGGCAGTTAAAGTCTTGTCCGATCGCTGCAACTCCCATACAGACTCGGGAGAGGCAAAGGTCAAGAGCTGTTTCTTGACACAATGCACGCTTAACCCAGAAGCCAGCCTCACCAATGTGTCGGAGGAAACACTGTACACCTGGTGACCGTGTCAGCGTGCATGCACCCGGCCCACCACAGGAGTCGCTAGAGTGAGATGGGACAAGGACCTCCCGGCCGGCCAAACCTTCCCCTAACCGGACGACGCTGGGCTAATTGTGCGTTGCCCTCATGGGTCTCCCGGTTGCGATACAGCCCGGTATCGATCCAGGATCTGTAGTAATGAAGCTAGCACTGCGATGCAGGGCCTTAGACCGCTGCGCCACTCGGGAGGCCCTAAAAGCAAATATTTGTTTTTATGCATTTTTACAATATAAACAATTTTGGCTTTGCAGCTGGCCCATCTAGCGTAAATTGCTCAGTTCTGCCTCAAGGACTTATCCCAATCCACGTCAACCTAACTTTGCTTGAAAGTAGGCTACTTCTTGAAGATACGCTTTGTAAACTAGCACATCTTTACTAGTGCGCCCCCATCAAGAGATGGTCAATTATCATTATTTTGTTCATTCAAAAGTCCTGGGGGTCATAGGTGCCTTTTACACTGTAATGACGGCATATTAAGCCTGCTTTCAGTAAGCATGTCCTCTACAACTCCAAAATATGTTTTATTTGTTCCTCTTTCCAGGACAGATCCTTGAGGTTAAAATCCTCTTTTAAAAGGGTGACCACCATAGTCTGTCTAAGATATATGGATTAAACAATATCCATTCATCATTAATGTCTGATTGGCTTTTCTTTGTTACCCAGACAATACTACTTCCTCAATATCTGAAGGGTTCTGCTGCAGAGTTGCCGGTCATGACAACTGTATAGAATAGCGGTATGTTAGTGGTCTCGGTGTGTGTGTGTGTCCGTCTCAGATTCTTCCTCCAGAGGTTCAACCCCGGGGCCCGTGTCCTGACTGAAAAAGAGACCAAGGCCTTCATGTCTGCTGCTGATGATGACAGCGACGGCATGATTGGAGCAGATGGTGTGTATCTTACACTAGTTTGGTGATGATGATGATGAAAATTATAAAGATGATGATGATCACAATGATGTTGTTGTTGTTGATGATGACGGCGATGAAGAGGTGGATGAGAGTGATGTTTGATTATGTCGATGGAAGTTTGAAGGAGTGATCTCATTCGATACCAAATCAGTTGAGATTGTACAGGTCTGAATCTGGTTGCATTATGATCGTAAGCAGATTACAGAATGGTAATTGCCAATGGGTAATATAAATACTTTTTACAGTTCTACATTGAACCTCCTCTGTCAATTGCAGTCTAAATTACAATATGTAGTGTAGTGTCTTGGTAAAATATTCTCAAATGTGCATCCTTGCAATGATTCCTTGAGTTGGTTGCGACGTCACTATGTCCCAAATGCATTCATTGAGTTAGTTGAGATGTCACTATGTCCCAAATTCATTTATTGAGTTAGTTGAGATGTCACTATGTCCCAAATTCATTCATTGAATTGGTTGAGATGTCACTATGTCCCAAATACATTCATTGAGTTAGTTGAGATGTCACTATGTCCCAAATTCATTCATTGAGTTAGTTGAGATGTCACTATGTCCCAAACCAAAGAGCCAAACCTAACGTGTCTTTTCTCTCTCATATTCTGGCTAATTATTTATCTTCCTGTCTTTCCTTTCTCCCCACAGAGTTCCAGGCCATGGTCCTATCCTGAATACCTGTACAACACCCTCCATACCTCTTTCTCCCCACAGAGTTCCAGGCCATGGTCGTATCCTGAATACCTGTACAACACCCTCCAGACCTCTTTCTCCTCGCCCCACTCCAGCGCTAGGATTTATAACTTTACTTTTCCATCTGTCAATCTATTTGGAAACATTTATTCTTTTTTTGCAAGCCTCCGGTTCAGACTACCTACAACTCACAGATTTTTTGTTGTTGTTGCTTTTTGCATACGTTTTAGACAGGTCATTATATTATTGCCCAAAATGTATCACTTACCAAATTACTGAGAAAATAAAATAATAAAATGCATTCTAAAATCTCCTCCTTGGTTATTGACTTTTTACTGAAATATGAATTGTCCTGAAATAATGCCACACAGTGTTGCTATAAAATGCCATACAAAGTGATAACCCTATTGGACAGTGTGCACAGTATTGTACAGAACTGTGTCCATATTAGGACAGTCTCAGCAGGAGTTGTTTCAGCCTCACTGTCTCTTGTTCTGTACAGATGTAATGAAATGCCCTTGAGACTGTGAACTAATATAAAATATAATGATTATTTATTATTTTATTTAAGTTCACAGTCTCAAAGCATTTCATTATATCTATACAAAACATAATTCCTGCCTAACAGAAGCTCTTGAAATATAAGATTGAATTGGGTCTTAGTGAGAAAGTGTAACAATAGCCAATGACAGTATAATCACAGGTGGAATTATGGTAGCCTGGTCCCAGATCTGTTTGTGCTGTTTCCTACTCCAGTTCTGTCCTTGTCAAGCCAAACGGTTTGGCATCACAGTAAGTGACATGGAGCTGGTATGATAGCACAAACAGACTGGCACTAGAATTGGGGAGAATCCTTAGGATGGGTGTTCCCAAGTTAAAATCTCAGTGGGAACATTTTGAGATGTACATTCACATACTGATTTTAATCTTGCACACAGCAAATCGTTCCTCTCGGTAAGCCATCTGAGTAACATCCTCACCTGTGTCGTGTCTGACGGGTCATAAACCTCACCCAACAGGGCAACGTCATGACACCTGTCTAAAACATTTCATTTAGGCTTCTCTTCGCCTTATCTAATTCAGCAACAATCAGCAGTGGGTTGATTGACAGACAAGTTGGTATCAGATGTGAGGAGAAGTGGGACAGTGTGTGTGTGTGATTAGGGGCGTGGGGACCTTGATAGACACCTGAGGGTCACCATGGCGCCTGAGGGTCACCATGGCAGGATCGTGTGACACCTGACCTAAGCTTTGTAATAAAGCTGTCTGACATACTTAGTGTAATAGAATGGTATATATGCATTACTTATCTCATATGTATATACTGTATTTTATACCATCTACCGCTTCTTGCCTATGCCGCTCGGTCATTGCTCATCAATATATTTATATGTATATATTCTTACTCCATCCCTTTACTTAGATTGTGTGTATTAGGTAGTTGTGGAATTGTTAGATTACATGGTAGATTTTGCTGCACAGTTGGAACTAGAAGCACAAGCATTTCGCTACACTCGCAATAACATCTACTAAACACGTGTATGTGACCAATAAAATGTGATTTGATATGATTTGATTTATAGGGCCACAGATAGGAGGGAATGTACACAGGACCGAATCCATGAAGATACTCTATGTGCACAGGATTCACGTCAATCTCCCCCTGACCTCAATACATGATTTGAGTTGAATTGTTAGGATTTGGCCCAAAATTGTATTGACATGGTGTGAGACAGTTCAATTCTATGTTATTGTGTATCATTTGCTTAACAGATACAGTAGGCGTGAGACGCTCTTTGATTAGGTTTGTACCTACAAGCAGTGTTGACACTCAAAGATAAATTATTACTTGTGAGAACTTGTCACTGCTCCTTTTTTTTTTTTTTTTTTTTTTCACCTTTATTTAACCAGGTAGGCTAGTTGAGAACACCTTTATTTAACCAGGTAGGCTAGTTGAGAACACCTTTATTTAACCAGGTAGGCTAGTTGAGAACAAGTTCTCATTTGCAACTGCGACCTGGCCAAGATAAAGCATAGCAGTGTGAGCAGACAACACAGAGTTACACATGGAGTAAACAATTTACAAGTCAATAACACAGTAGAAAACAAAGGGGGAGTCTATATACAATGTGTGCAAAAGGCATGAGGAGGTAGGCGAACAATAACAATTTTGCAGATTAACACTGGAGTGATAAATGATCAGATGGTCATGTACAGGTAGAGATATTGGTGTGCAAAAGAGCAGAAAAGTAAATAAATAAAAACAGTATGGGGATGAGGTAGGTGAAAATGGGTGGGCTATTACCAATAGACTATGTACAGCTGCAGCGATCGGTTAGCTGCTCAGATAGCTGATGTTTGAAGTTGGTGAGGGAGATAAAAGTCTCCAACTTCAGCGATTTTTGCAATTCGTTCCAGTCACAGGCAGCAGAGTACTGGAACGAAAGGCGGCCAAATGAGGTGTTTGCTTTAGGGATGATCAGTGAGATACACCTGCTGGAGCGCGTGCTACGGATGGGTGTTGCCATCGTGACCAGTGAGCTGAGATAAGGCGGAGCTTTACCTAGCATGGACTTGTAGATGACCTGGAGCCAGTGGGTCTGGCGACGAATATGTAGCGAGGGCCAGCCGACTAGAGCATACAAGTCGCAGTGGTGGGTGGTATAAGGTGCTTTAGTGACAAAACGGATGGCACTGTGATAGACTGCATCCAGTTTGCTGAGTAGAGTGTTGGAAGCCATTTTGTAGATGACATCGCCGAAGTCGAGGATCGGTAGGATAGTCAGTTTTACTAGGGTAAGCTTGGCGGCGTGAGTGAAGGAGGCTTTGTTGCGGAATAGAAAGCCGACTCTTGATTTGATTTTCGATTGGAGATGTTTGATATGAGTCTGGAAGGAGAGTTTGCAGTCTAGCCAGACACCTAGGTACTTATAGATGTCCACATATTCTAGGTCGGAACCATCCAGGGTGGTGATGCTAGTCGGGCATGCGGGTGCAGGCAGCGATCGGTTGAAAAGCATGCATTTTGGTTTTACTAGCGATTAAGAGCAGTTGGAGGCCACGGAAGGAGTGTTGTATGGCATTGAAGCTTGTTTGGAGGTTAGATAGCACAGTGTCCAGTGAAGGGCCAAAAGTATATAGAATGGTGTCGTCTGCGTAGAGGTGGATCAGGGAATCGCCCGCAGCAAGAGCAACATCATTGATATATACAGAGAAAAGAGTCGGCCCGAGAATTGAACCCTGTGGCACCCCCATAGAGACTGCCAGAGGACCGGACAGCATGCCCTCCGATTTGACACACTGAACTCTGTCTGCAAAGTAATTGGTGAACCAGGCAAGGCAGTCATCCGAAAAACCGAGGCTACTGAGTCTGCCGATAAGAATATGGTGATTGACAGAGTCGAAAGCCTTGGCAAGGTCGATGAAGACGGCTGCACAGTACTGTCTTTTATCGATGGCGGTTATGATATCGTTTAGTACCTTGAGTGTGGCTGAGGTGCACCCGTGACCGGCTCGGAAACCAGATTGCACAGCGGAGAAGGTACGGTGGGATTCGAGATGGTCAGTGACCTGTTTGTTGACTTGGCTTTCGAAGACCTTAGATAGGCAGGGCAGGATGGATATAGGTCTGTAACAGTTTGGGTCCAGGGTGTCTCCCCCTTTGAAGAGGGGGATGACTGCGGCAGCTTTCCAATCCTTGGGGATCTCAGACGATATGAAAGAGAGGTTGAACAGGCTGGTAATAGGGGTTGCGACAATGGTGGCAGATAGTTTCAGAAATAGAGGGTCCAGATTGTCAAGCCCAGCTGATTTGTACGGGTCCAGGTTTTGCAGCTCTTTCAGAACATCTGCTATCTGGATTTGGGTAAAGGAGAACCTGGAGAGGCTTGGGCGAGGAACTGCGGGGGGGGGGGCGGAGCTGTTGGCCGAGGTTGAAGTAGCCAGGCGGAAGGCATGGCCAGCCGTTGAGAAATGCTTATTGAAGTTTTCGATAATCATGGATTTATCGGTGGTGACCGTGTTACCTAGCCTCAGTGCAGTGGGCAGCTGGGAGGAGGTGCTCTTGTTCTCCATGGACTTCACAGTGTCCCAGAACTTTTTGGAGTTGGAGCTACAGGATGCAAACTTCTGCCTGAAGAAGCTGGCCTTAGCTTTCCTGACTGACTGCGTGTATTGGTTCCGGACTTCCCTGAACAGTTGCATATCACGGGGACTATTCGATGCTATTGCAGTCCGCCACAGGATGTTTTTGTGCTGGTCGAGGGCAGTCAGGTCTGGGGTGAACCAAGGGCTGTATCTGTTCTTAGTTCTGCATTTTTTGAACGGAGCATGCTTATCTAAAATGGTGAGGAAGTTACTTTTAAAGAATGACCAGGCATCCTCAACTGACGGGATGAGGTCAATGTCCTTCCAGGATACCCGGGCCAGGTCGATTAGAAAGGCCTGCTCACAGAAGTGTTTTAGGGAGCGTTTGACAGTGATGAGGGGTGGTCGTTTGACTGCGGCTCCGTAGCGGATACAGGCAATGAGACAGTGATCGCTGAGATCCTGGTTGAAGACAGCGGAGGTGTATTTGGAGGGCCAGTTGGTCAGGATGACGTCTATGAGGGTGCCCTTGTTTACAGAGTTAGGGTTGTACCTGGTGGGTTCCTTGATGATTTGTGTGAGATTGAGGGCATCTAGCTTAGATTGTAGGACTGGCGGGGTGTTAAGCATATCCCAGTTTAGGTCACCTAACAGAACAAACTCTGAAGCTAGATGGGGGGCGATCAATTCACAAATGGTGTCCAGGGCGCAGCTGGGAGCTGAGGGGGGTCGGTAGCAGGCGGCAACAGTGAGAGACTTATTTCTGGAGAGAGTAATTTTCAAAATTAGTAGTTCGAACTGTTTGGGTATGGACCTGGAAAGTATGACATTACTTTGCAGGCTATCTCTGCAGTAGACTGCAACTCCTCCCCCTTTGGCAGTTCTATCTTGACGGAAGATGTTATAGTTGGGTATGGAAATCTCTGAATTTTTGGTGGCCTTCCTGAGCCAGGATTCAGACACAGCAAGGACATCAGGGTTAGCAGAGTGTGCTAAAGCAGTGAGTAAAACAAACTTAGGGAGGAGGCTTCTGATGTTGACATGCATGAAACCAAGGCTTTTTCGATCACAGAAGTCAACAAATGAGGGTGCCTGGGGACATGCAGGTCCCCAGGCATGCATTTAACTTAATCTCCACATTTAAGAGGCACATTGGATTAGAACTAGTACCCACAAAGAAACAACACCCTGTATTACAGTAAAGCAGACACCCAAATACTAGAGCCTCGCCATTAAATGACACGTTTTTGCTCAGAAACCTAAACATTGAGGAGAGAACCTAGCCATTATAGAGAGCAGCCATTGACAGAACATAGTTCACACCCTTGTATTGAGACAACCAGAGTACCAGACCATTGGAGACCCAGTGCCAGACACACCGTGGTATTCTGCATGTGGGCTACAATAGACACTGGCTTGGGCACCATGCTTCATCTGACTTCATTCCTGCTGGCAATTTGCCGTGGCATTTCAACCATGCTCCCATTACCTGCTGGGGACCTGCTTTAAACGGGGAGTATCTGTTAGATCCTGTGACTGTACATATAACTAATTCGCAGACACAAGATGTCAAGGAAACACGGTTAATGCTTTTTCAGTCCTGTAATTTGCCTGATATATACAAAAGTACAGTATATGGTAATAATGGATCATTTCTGGTTCTTATCTCAAATACAGTAATATTAAAATAACTGATCATGTTCTGGTAGACTGTAGAATGGCATAAAATAATAATAACAATAACTTGTACAGTAAAATAATAAAGCACCATCAGGAAAAGAGAGTACTCCCACATTATGTTATAACACACGTGTTCTCTGCCCATCCCATTCCTGACCTGTTCCCAACAGTCTGTCTCTGTATTCTCTACCCATCCCATTCCTGACCTGTTCCCAACAGTCTGTCTCTGTGTTCTCTGCCCATCCCATTCCTGACCTGTTCCCAACAGTCTGTCTCTGTGTTCTTTGCCCATCCCATTCCTGACCTGTTCCCAACAGTCTGTCTCTGTATTCTCTACCCATCCCATTCCTGACCTGTTCCCAACAGTCTGTCTCTGTATTCTCTACCCATCCCATTCCTGACCTGTTCCCAACAGTCTGTCTCTGTGTTCTCTGCCCATCCCATTCCTGACCTGTTCCCAACAGTCTGTCTCTGTATTCTCTGCCCATCCCATTCCTGACCTGTTCCCAACAGTCTGTCTCTGTATTCTCTACCCATCCCATTCCTGACCTGTTCCCAACAGTCTGTCTCTGTATTCTCTACCCATCCCATTCCTGACCTGTTCCCAACAGTCTGTCTCTGTATTCTCTACCCATCCCATTCCTGACCTGTTCCCAACAGTCTGTCTCTGTGTTCTCTACCCGTCCCATTCCTGACCTGTTCCCAACAGTCTGTCTCTGTGTTCTCTACCCGTCCCATTCCTGACCTGTTCCCAACAGTCTGTCTCTGTGTTCTCTACCCATCCCATTCCTGACCTGTTCCCAACAGTCTGTCTCTGTGTTCTCTGCCCATCTCATTCCTGACCTGTTCCCAACAGTCTGTCTCTGTGTTCTCTGCCCATCCCATTCCTGACCTGTTCCCAACAGTCTGTCTCTGTGTTCTCTGCCCATCCCATTCCTGACCTGTTCCCAACAGTCTGTCTCTGTGTTCTCTACCCATCCCATTCCTGACCTGTTCCCAACAGTCTGTCTCTGTGTTCTCTGCCCATCCCATTCCTGACCTGTTCCCAACAGTCTGTCTCTGTGTTCTCTACCCATCCCATTCCTGACCGGTTCCCAACAGTCTGTCTCTGTGTTCTCTACCCATCCCATTCCTGACCTGTTCCCAACAGTCTGTCTCTGTGTTCTCTGCCAATCCCATTCCTGACCGGTTCCCAACAGTCTGTCTCTGTGTTCTCTACCCATCCCATTCCTGACCTGTTCCCAACAGTCTGTCTCTGTGTTCTCTGCCCATCCCATTCCTGACCTGTTCCCAACAGTCTGTCTCTGTGTTCTCTACCAATCCCATTCCTGACCTGTTCCCAACAGTCTGTCTCTGTGTTCTCTACCAATCCCATTCCTGACCTGTTCCCAACAGTCTGTATCTGTGTTCTCTGCCAATCCCATTCCTGACCTGTTCCCAACAGTCTGTCTCTGTGTTCTCTGCCCCTCCCATTCCTGACCTGTTCCCAACAGTCTGTATCTGTGTTCTCTGCCAATCCCATTCCTGACCTGTTCCCAACAGTCTGTCTCTGTGTTCTCTGCCCCTCCCATTCCTGATCTGTTCCCAGCAGTCTGTTTAGATTGGCTTCTAAGGACACGGGAGCACCATAACACCAAGCCCTACAAACCCACACCTGGCTACTCATTCGCCAGCTGCTGCCCTCTCAAACTGTATTTAATCTCTAATGAAATTATGGGCATGCCACTACACTGTACTGTAATTAGAGTGGATCAATGGGATCAAGCCAGATGTTTCTAGTTGTAGGCTAGTTTTGACCAGGAAGTTACTACTATAACTACAGTATATAAGCGGGATACATGTCAATCAGTCCAAACAGGTGTTTGTGTTTACAGTGAAAGGCTGAATACAACAGGTGTAGACCTTACAGTGAAAGGCTGAATACAACAGGTGTAGACCTTACAGTGAAAGGCTGAATACAACAGGTGTAGACCTTACAGTGAAAGGCTTTGATTAGCTGTCCATGAGTCTTATGGCTTGGGGATAGAAGCTGTTAAGAAGCCTTTTGGACCTAGACTTGGCGTTCTCCGGTACTGCTTGCCGTGCGGTAACAGAGAGAACAGTCTATGACATACAGTACATCACTTACAGTAGGACAGTGAGCTGTACTCTTTAGTTCAAAGGATCACACCACCTGAAGCACCACGTGCTTCTACACCTGCATTGCTTGCTGTTTGGGGCTTTAGGCTGGGTTTCTGTACAGCACTTTGAGATATCAGCTGATGTACGAAGGGCTATATGAATAAATTTTATTTTATTTTATTTGATTGGATCAGAATCTGCTCTCCAGGACCACAGGAGACACACACAGAGAAGAAAAGAATGGTGTGTGTGTGTGCGTGTGCATACATGCGTGCAGTGTGAAAGAAAGAAAGAGAGACAGCATTAGAGTCATCTTCTGTGACTTGCCTTTCAATCTGCGACCCTATACTGTAAGTGCTCGGGGAAGTGCAGGTCGGGGGGAGGGGGACAAGGTTGGGGAAGCCAGTGGGTAACACAAGCTGCCGGGTGGGGAACACAATGGAACCGAGCGGTGACCCCTGTTGGGTCAGCAGCCATGACTGATAAACAGAAAGGAAATAGAACACAACAGGGTCATGGTCATTAATCACCAAACAGAAGAAAACAGACTGAACCTGTCCAATGGTAAATGCTTAGTTCCCTTTTCCGTTGCAAAAATGTTTTCCTTTGCATGCCCCAATGAACAGGACCTAGAACCTCTCTGCCTGCTGCATGGGGACAGGGGAACAAGATCATGTGACAGGCAGATTATCATGGCTCAAGGGCAGCGGGAGAGAGAGAGAGGCAACTGTAATGGTGAGATAATGCCCAGTAGACACAGACAGTGCAAATGTGGTGGAAATGTCAGTCAGCAAACAAGATCCTTTGCTGATACAAAGGTGGATGGATGTGGCTCACAGAACGATGTTTGTTTGACTTTAGATTCAAAAGCATGACAATATATCTTCTACAATATATTGCGGAGACAAATGACAAAAAAGGCTAATCCACACATGTAGTTGGAGCATGTCCTACACACCTTTAGTTGTATTAACACAGCAATTAGATTATTGTTTGTTCTCAGATAATGTAATTGTGGCTAAATCTAGGCTAATCATTCTTAAATATCTTCAATAAAAGTATAGCCCTCTGTCCTACATTATAGGAGACTGTAGACTCTCTCACTGGCCGAGGCCAACAATGTTGTTGTTACTCTATGTTAAACACTGAGCTAGGATTCATTCTTGTTTTTGTTCCAGGTACACATTTTGGTCAGTAGCCTGTGATTATGACAGGCTAAAGAGGGGGTTTTGTGTCTGTATGTGTGCATACACTGTAAGGACAGATTTAAATGGATACATCTGGATTTTGGCATGGTATCTGACTCTGTGGAAGTAGACAAAGGGCCTCATTGCCAAAATCCTGAAGTATCCCTTTAAGTATTCAATACAACGCACCAAAAGGCCAATAGGTTAAAGCCACTTATAGCATCACTGAGGGGATTTCTGTGAAGATCCAAGCAATATGTTTAACAAAAGGGTATGAACCCTTGAGTTTTATTCATCTTTATAGGCTGTGAAAGATGCTATCAATTCCTGCATTAAAGCACAGACAAACTTAATCGCTTGAAAAAGGCCAAATTTGAATTGTGTCTGCTGCACATGCAGCTTTTACAGCTGAAAAGTTTAATTTGTTGAAGTTACAGATTTGAAGTTACAGATTTCTATGTGCTTCAAGTTAAAGGGGAACTTTAATGAAAATGTATCATTTGATATTGTGATGCGATCTATATTATTGTAGGGTTAGAGAGGCACAATATCAAATTATGTCATTTCTACCTGAAAGTTCTGAATCTGAAAACCCAACACAACCAAACAGCATTTTATCTGTCCTGACCCCTATGATCTATGTGACTGATTCCCTGTCTAGGGTTAGTAGATTGAAACTAGAGCCTGCCCTGCAGGGAGATTTGACTGGCTTCTTCAATAATGCTGTGAAATGTAGGTTAACTTTGACCAAAAGACAGTGGCCATGTTCGACAGCATCAAATCCATAATGCATTGTGGGTAAATGGTAACTGATTGATATACAAATAATAATGACTAGTTATTTATGATGCAATGGGGGATTTGTAGATCAGTCAGTCGGCAGTCACCTGCACAATGTTGAACAAGCCCCCTGTCAAGGGTTAGTAGGTTGAAACTCAAAGTCTGCCCTCCAGGGAGATGTGACTGTCTCCTCCAATGATGCTGGGAAATGTTGGCTAACGTTGTTGACCAAAAGACATTTAGGATATGAGATAAGTGGGTCTACTGGGAGGGCACACATAGTCCCGGGGACTCGACACCATGAAGAGGCCTGGTCCGTCTCTGACTCAGCCTATACAGTCCTTGCTTGCCTCACAGGCAACAGTTCAATAATTGATGCCTTCGCTTCATTGTCACCAAAATTTCATACCAAGAAAAGAGTGTCAGGCTCACCTTACTGATTAAGTCTGTCTGAAACTTTAATGTGCACCCCATCCTCTGCCGATTATCATGGCTCAAGGGCAGCGGGAGAGAGAGAGAAAGGCAACTGTGATGGTGAGATAATGCCCAGTAGACACAGACAGTGCAAATGTGGACAAAATGTCAGTCAGCAAACACAATCCTTTGCTGATACAAAGGTGGATGGATGTGGCTCACTGAACGATGTTTGTTTGACTTTAGATTCAAAAGCACGACATGAAATGTTATTTGGACATCAGTGTATTCAGTTTACACTGGGCTTTTCCTACAATATTTTGCGGAGACAAATGAAAGGAAAGGGTCATCTACATATATCCTACATGTGTTCAGTTGTACAGTATTAAAACAGCAACTAGATTATAATTGGTTTCTTAGATAAGGTTATTTTGGCTAAAACTAAGCCAGGGATGGGCAACTGGTGGCAGCCCCGCTTCTGAAGGCCCTTGGATCACATAGCAGCACTGAGGGAATTTCTGTGAAGATCCAAGAAATATGGTTTATAAAGCGGAATGAAGTCTTGAGTTGTATGTGTATTTATAGGCTGAAAGATCCTGTCAATTCCCCCATAAAAACAGAGACTGAAACTTTTGAAAACAGCCAAGTTTGAATTGTGTCTGCTGCACATGCATCTTTTGCAGCAGAAAAGTTGATTTGAAGTTTTCTATGTGCTTCAAGTTAAAGGGGAACTTTAACAAAAATGGATCATTTAGTTAACTAGGCAAGTCAGTTAAGATTCAAATTCTTATTTATAATGATGGCCTAGGAACAGTAGTTTAACGGCCTTGTTCAGGGGCAGAATGACAGATTTTTACCTCGTCAGCTCGGGGATTCGATCTAGCAACCTTTCGGTTACAAGGCCAACGCTCTAACCACTAGGCTACCTGCCACCCCATATTGTGACGCAATCTATATTATTCTAGGGTTATGAGGCACAATATCAAATTATATAATTTCTACCTGAAAGTTCTGAATCTGAAAACTCAACACAACCAAACAGCATTTTATCTGTCCTGACCCCTACGATTCATGTGCCTGATTCCTTGTCTAGGGTTAGTAGGTTGAATCTCAAGCCTGCCCTTCAGGGAGATTTGACTGGCTTCTCCAATGATGCTTGTAAGTGTAGGCTAATGTTGACCAAAATACATTTACGAGATGGGATAAGTTGGTCTACCGAGCACACACAAGCCCTGGACTTGACACAATGCATTAGGCCTGGACGTAGGTCTGAAGAGACTTGGTCTGACTCTGACACAACCTATACAGTCCTTGCTTGCCTCACAGGCAATGGTTCAATAATTTATGCCTTCGCTTCATTGTCACCAAAAAGGTCATACCTCACCTTACTGATTAAGTCTATCTGAAACTTTAATGTGCAACCCATCCTCCACCGCTGATAACAAATTGATGCAGTGGCTGGTGGGAACAAAACAGGCAATACCCATGGATACCCATGGAGGTGTATGTTCAAGTCCCCCTGCACTGTGCAAATTCCCTAGTCGCTGTTTACTCAGTCAGTGCTGCGCAACATTCAGAAAAACACAGATTTTCTTTGTTCTCTCTTGTTCTCATGCTGTTCCTCTTTGTCTCTATTGGGAACCAATCTAGTCTGTGGAAGTCACCCGATACTTGTCTATACATTGTGATCTCAATGGTCAAATAGGGTAGTGCTTATATTGGTCCTGCTTCACCGCATTTACAAGCAGGTAACCTGTACGAGTGTGAGACGTGACATAATTTTTTAAAGTTTTTTTGCATATCCAAATCTCCCTGAGTGGGTTCACGGCCAGGGATCAGCCATCCTGGAGCATTTAGGATTAAGTGCTTTCCTCAAGGGCAGATCAACAGATTTTTCACCTTGTCAGCTCGGGGATTCGAATTAGGAAAATATATTTCACCGCGGTATAGATGGTACAATGATTCTCTACACAATGACGGCTTGTTTTGTCACATAAAATCAAATTAAGCAAACTATTACAATTTTAGCAACCAGGAAATGCGGAGCGATTTCTGCATGTTGCACCTTTAATAAATAAAATTTTAAAAGTGTTGTACCATTCCTACTCCAGTAGAGGCTGGGGGAGGGGAACATTAGGGAGCACCTCCTCCCAATTTATCCCTCCACCAGCCTCCACTGGCCAGTGCTAGAAAACTTGATCAGTCATCAAGAATAGTGAGAACAGGTGATTGGTTGTAATAGAAGGCTAGACTACAGTAAGTAGACTAAAGCCAAATTGCATTAGTGATAATGCATGGTTGTACTGTAGACGAGACTACGCCTCAATCTGAAAGGTGCTGCAAAAGGTCCAACCTGACAATGAGTTAATGGTATTGCTGTGTACAGGAAGACTGGCACTTTGTGGACTTTTCCAAATGAGGGAGCAGCATCAGATACTGAGAGACAGTCCACTATTTGACTGGTTAGTCGTTAGTTAATGGAGGCCATTTTAGGAGGCCCGTGCTGTCTGGGTTTAACTACAAGAGGTGTTGGCAGACGTGTCCTAACGTGCACCTAATCATTATGTGTGTATAGGTAACAATTTGAGTGTAACAGTTAAGTTAGAGGGTCCGATTACAAGTGGCAGGATGACTCTTTGTAAAGTGTCCACATGCTGGGTGTCACTCAACACGTAGAATCGTTAATGAATGAACAGAAAATGATGGCCGATGTTCTCGTCAGAGGCAATAGGGCGAACACCCACAGCATTTAACTGTTTGTTGGCACAGTGTGTTTCGTCATTTAGTCCCCCTGACCCTTCAAGTACATCATAGACTTACTCACTTGTATGTGTCATATGTGGACTAAATATATCCCTTTAAGAGGTTGCAGAAGGCAAAATTGCAGCAGTTGTCCAACATTGACGATCAACAACAGTATATGTCTGATTAAACCATTTCCTTTTACTATATGTTCGATGAAGGACTGGGACTTAAGTGGTCTATTACAATTAAGGGATTACATTGATTATAAGTGTTGCAAATTCCCTCAAAATGTAGCTCTAGGCCATTACAGTATCCATAGTAGGACAACCCGCTGAGACTGAGGCTGCCCTAATATGGGTACCATACTCTACAAGATGATTTTTGAATGAGAGTTCCATGACTAAACCTCTATCTCCCTATGAGACCGTGAAAGTCCATTTCTAACTCATTTTTACCCAATTCAACCCCTGGTCCCTCTGACAGCGCAACTAGCTCTAGTCTAGCCAAGAAAATATCAAGCAACGATGTATCCATTGTCCACTCTATTTGGCCTATTTTTTTCTCTAGTTTTTCCAAATCATTTCTTCAAGTCTGTGTGACCCAGTAAGTGAATGATACAGTAGTGTTAGTACCTGCTGTGCTGGCTAGGCAGCGAGGAGCCAGTGCCGGTAAGTGTGAGTAGCAGATAGCTAACTGACACATTAGCTTCTAGTTTTACTGGCCTTCTAGCAGATAGCTAACTGACACATTAGCCTCTAGTTCTACTGGCCTTCTAGCAGATAGCTAACTGACACATTAGCCTCTAGTTCTACTGGCCTTCTAGCAGATAGCTAACTGACACATTAGCCTCTAGTTCTACTGGTCTTCTAGCAGATAGCTAACTGACACATTAGCCTCTAGTTCTACTGGCCTTCTAGTAGATAGCTGACACATTAGCCTCTAGTTCTACTGGCCTTCTAGCAGATAGCTAACTGACACATTAGCCTCTAGTTCTACTGGCCTTCTAGCAGATAGCTAACTGACACATTAGCCTCTAGTTCTACTGGCCTTCTAGTAGATAGCTAACTGACACATTAGCCTCTAGTTCTACTGGCCTTCTAGCAGATAGCTAACTGACACATTAGCCTCTAGTTCTACTGGCCTTCTAGCAGATAGATAACTGACACATTAGCCTCTAGTTCTACTGGCCACCT
Source organism: Oncorhynchus kisutch (assembly GCF_002021735.2). NCBI lineage: Eukaryota > Metazoa > Chordata > Actinopteri > Salmoniformes > Salmonidae > Oncorhynchus > Oncorhynchus kisutch. The sequence goes on along the minus strand of NW_022261983.1, from coordinate 2,856,178 downwards.
CCTGGGCTCTGTTTCCCTCTCCGCCCTTGTTCCTACATGATTTACAGCACCCTGTCAGGTTTCACACTGCTAGTCTCAGGTTCTAGCCCCAGTATAACTAGATCCCACCATTACCAAAGCACATGGGCTCCCTGGTCTCAGTCTCTCTCTCTCTCCATTTCTCTCTCTCTCTCCTCCAGGAACTCAGCAGCCACGTCAATTATTCAAGCCTAACAAGCTGTGGGAACACCAAACTCAATTGTTAATTTTAATTAAATCTCTCTCTTGTTCTTTGCTTTGAGGAAGAAGTGTTAATGCCAACACTCAATAAAAATCTATAAAAATGTTCAACAATGGCTGCACCTCCTGCACAGACTGAGACAACTGAATGTCAACACCCAGATACTCTCCAACTACCACAGCTGTCATATAGAGAGTGTGCAGACTGTCTGTTTCCTGGGCTGGTACACTGGGCTGTCAGCAGCCAACAAGGGCATCCTCAAGAGGACTATGAACCTGGGGTCCAAGCTCTGTGGGCTGCAGTGCAAGGGGCTTCAGGGCCTCTATAATAGACAGGTACGGTCTTTTTGGGGGGTATTTTATTAGGATTCCCATTAGCTATTGAAAAAGCAGCAGCTACTCTTCCTGGGGTCCACAAGGGACAAGGCCAAACACGTCGTAGAGGATCCTACACACAATCTTGCCCAATGTTTTGAGATTTTGCCCTGTCACTGTTCAGCAAGAATAGGAGCAAGGCAAGTTTCATTCCGATGGCCATCAGGCTGCTGAACAGTGGGACATAGGACAGATGTAGAATGCTGAACAGTGGGACACAGGACAGATGTAGGATGCTGAACAGTGGGACATAGGACAGATGTAGAATGCTGAACAGTGGGACATAGGACAGATGTAGGATGCTGAACAGTGGGACATAGGACAGATGTAGGCACAATACATGGTCGGACAGTAGACTGCAGAAATTGAATAATTATTATCTTTCCAGTGTTTTCCAGTTTGAATGTATTATAGTGTATTGTATCGTTTTGTGTATTTGTATTCTGGCTTCACAAAATGAAATTCCATGCATATCGTAAGGTATGGTATGTAGGGTGATGGTGTCATGATGTACGGTGTAACAGGACTCAGTCCACTAAGACAGAGAGGTCCCTTGACAGGGGAGTGAGGGGAGGAAGGTGAACCAAACAGGTGTAACATGTTAGAGGAGATGCTGTTGGGTCTAATGCTCTGCCAGCTCTCTTGTCTCTGCTGCTTGCTTTCAGGTCATTCCTGGAGTGGGGGAACAATTGGGTTTCTAAATAATTTAATCAAGTTATCTCCTGTTATTGAAATATTTTATTTAAGCAACTTACAGTACATACAGTTAATTCATTAAATAATCGGGACAGTACCTCAGTTGTCCTGAGTCTGCACAACTCTGCCAGGACCTAGGATCAAGAGAGACGCTCAAGTGTTTTAGTACTATATCTCTTGACACAATGATGAAAATAATCATGGCCTCTAAACCTTCAAGCTGCATACTGGACCCTATTCCAACTAAACTTCTGAAAGAGCTGCTTCCTGTGCTTGGCCCTCCTATGTTGAACATAATAAACGGCTCTCTATCCACTGGATGTGTACCAAACTCACTAAAAGTGGCAGTAATAAAGCCTCTCTTGAAAAAGCCAAACCTTGACCCAGAAAATATAAAAAACTATCGGCCTATATCGAATCTTCCATTCCTCTCAAAAATTTTAGAGAAGGCTGTTGTAAACTTTCACTGCTATGCGGATGACACACAGCTGTACATTTCAATGAAACATGGTGAAGCCCCAAAATTGCCCTCGCTAGAAGCATGTGTTTCAGACATAAGGAAGTGGATGGCTGCAAACTTTCTACTATTAAACTCGGACAAAACAGAGATGCTTGTTCTAGGTCCCAAGAAACAAAGAGATCTTCTGTTGAATCTGACAATTAATCTTAATGGTTGTACAGTCGTCTCAAATAAAACTGTGAAGGACCTCGGTGTTACTCTGGACCCTGATCTCTCTTTTGAAGAACATATCAAGACCATTTCGAGGACAGCTTTTTTCCATCTACGTAACATTGCAAAAATCAGAAACTTTCTGTCCAAAAATGATGCAGAAAAATTAATCCATGCTTTTGTCACTTCTAGGTTAGACTACTGCAATGCTCTATTTTCCGGCTACCCGGATAAAGCACTAAATAAACTTCAGTTAGTGCTAAATACGGCTGCTAGAATCCTGACTAGAACCAAAAAATTTGATCATATTACTCCAGTGCTAGCCTCTCTACACTGGCTTCCTGTCAAAGCAAGGGCTGATTTCAAGGTTTTACTGCTAACCTACAAAGCATTACATGGGCTTGCTCCTACCTATCTCTCTGATTTGGTCCTGCCGTACATACCTACACGTACGCTACGGTCACAAGACGCAGGCCTCCTAATTGTCCCTAGAATTTCTAAGCAAACAGCTGGAGGCAGGGCTTTCTCCTATAGAGCTCCATTTTTATGGAACGGTCTGCCTACCCATGTCAGAGACGCAAACTCGGTCTCAACCTTTAAGTCTTTACTGAAGACTCATCTCTTCAGTGGGTCATATGATTGAGTGTAGTCTGGCCCAGGAGTGGGAAGGTGAACGGAAAGGCTCTGGAGCAACGAACTGCCCTTGCTGTCTCTGCCTGGCCGGTTCCCCTCTTTCCACTGGGATTCTCTGCCTCTAACCCTATTACAGGGGCTGAGTCACTGGCTTGCTGGGGCCCTCTCATGCCGTCCCTGGAGGGGGTGCGTCACCTGAGTGGGTTGATTCACTGTTGTGGTCATCCTGTCTGGGTTGGCGCCCCCCCCTTGGGTTGTGCCGTGGCGGAGATCTTTGTGGGCTATACTCAGCCTTGTCTCAGGATGGTAAGTTGGTGGTTGAAGATATCCCTCTAGTGGTGTGGGGGCTGTGCTTTGGCAAAGTGGGTGGGGTTATATCCTTCCTGTTTGGCCCTGTCCGGGGGTGTCCTCGGATGGGGCCACAGTGTCTCCTGACCCCTCCTGTCTCAGCCTCCAGTATTTATGCTGCAGTAGTTTATGTGTCGGGGGGCTGGGGTCAGTTTGTTATATCTGGAGTACTTCTCCTGTCCTATTCGGTGTCCTGTGTGAATCTAAGTGTGCGTTCTCTAATTCTCTCCTTCTCTCGTTCTTTCTCTCTCTCGGAGGACCTGAGCCCTAGGACCATGCCCCAGGACTACCTGACATGATGACTCCTTGCTGTCCCCAGTCCACCTGGCCATGCTGCTGTTCCAGTTTCAACTGACCTGAGCCCTAGGACCATGCCCCAGGACTACCTGACATGATGACTCCTTGCTGTCCCCAGTCCACCTGGCCATGCTGCTGCTCCAGTTTCAACTTCCACCTGACTGTGCTGCTGCTCCAGTTTCAACTGTTCTGCCTTATTATTATTCGACCATGCTGGTCATTTATGAACATTTGAACATCTTGGCCATGTTCTGTTATAATCTCCACCCGGCACAGCCAGAAGAGGACTGGCCACCCCACATAGCCTGGTTCCTCTCTAGGTTTCTTCCTAGGTTCTGGCCTTTCTAGGGAGTTTTTCCTAGCCACCGTGCTTCTACACCTGCATTGCTTGCTGTTTGGGGTTTTAGGCTGGGTTTCTGTACAGCACTTTGAGATATCAGCTGATGTACGAAGGGCTATATAAATAAATTTGATTTGATTTGATTTGATACCTTGTTTTTTGTTAATATGTCTTTTTAAGTATTTTATTTGTTCAAAGGACAGAGACAGTAGAAAGGGAGACAGATTTTTATTTAACCTTCATTTATCCAGGTTAATCTCATTGAGATAAAAATATATTTTTCAAGAGATACCTGGTCCAACCAAGACAACAGCAGGGGTGAACAATGTTTTAGACAAATATGTAACAACTGACAGACACCATCTTTTTTTTTTCAATTACAAAATCATGCAAGCGTCATAGATTTTAAAAATCTATCATATGTATCACCGCATCAAGTCCGAATGACGATCACATTCCTCGGTAACGTGAGTCAACCAAACTTTTAAACTCCTCCAGGGAAACAAGCTCCTGAGATTTCAAGCTGGTCTGGAGAGGATTACAAGACCACAGAGCTGAGTAGCTAAAACACTTTTTGCCATGAGCCATTCTGATTTTAGAAATGGTTAAAAGTAACTAGGAGTGAGAGCATAATTGGTATTGCTTTTCTGACCTTATCAAAGAAGTACAGAGAGAAAGTGGCAGTTTTCCCAAAATTGCCTTATAGATCATAGTAGACCAATGTTTGAGCCTACATAGAGTCAACGAAGACCAGCCAACAGCACTATAGAGATCACAGTGGTGTGTCAGAAGCTTTTGGTTGGTCATTAACCTAAGAGCTGCATGATACACGGAATCAAGTGCCTTCAGGGTTGTGTTTGAGGTCGGCATATAACTGACATCACTTTAGTCCAAGACAGACAGGAATGTACACCGTACCAGCTCTTTTTTGGCCTCCAAAGAAAAACAAGCCTAATGCCGATAATAAAAACCTATTCTCAACTTGATCTTCTTTACCAGGTTCTCAACATGATTAATGAAGCTCAGCTTCTCACCCACTCAAACTCCCAGATATTTGTACGTCTTGACTTGCTCTATTGAATTTCCTTCCAATGTAGTAATGGCATGGTTTTCAGAGAGTTTAGTATTGGAAAATACCATTGTATTTTGTTTTAGAGGAATTCAGAACAAGCTTCAAATCCTACAGATTCTTTTGAATGATGTTAAAAGCTGTTTGAGCTTTTACAAAATCCAAAGTCAAACTGCTTCCACTTGAATTGAGAACACTGTCATCCGCACAACATTTTTACATCAACTGTCTCAATATGTCTCCCAATGTTGTTTATCTAGATAATGAACAACAGGGGACTTACAATTGATCCTTGAGGAACACCTGAGTGCAGCTCTATGATGTCAGACTTACAACCACCTGCCTTATTAAACTGGGTTCTATTTGACATGTAGTTCACATGGTCCACAGTGTCAAATGCCTGACGAATCTATTAACATGGCATAATGCAACTTCTTATGCAGAGCACAGTGAATATCATCCATACATGTTGTTGTAACAGTGCTGTGGCTTGCCCTGAAACCTGATTGCAAACCACTCAAAATATTGTTTTCCTGGAGGTAGTCTTTAAGCTGCTTATTGACTAGGAACTCTGTTACTTTTGCCATAACAATAGTTACTCTATAGAATGGGAACACCTCCATTCAAAACAGGTAGGACAAAAGCCATCCAATCATCAGCCGAATCAGACCTTCTTGCTTTAGCCCACACAGTATTCCATTTCCTTATGATTTTAGCTAGTTCACCTGAGAACCAAGGGTTGTCTCTGCCCTTAACTATGCATTGTTTGAAAGGGGCATGCTTGTTGCATACATCCTGGAATGCTTTGTGGAAGTAAGAGAAAGCTAATTCAACGGAGGGAGACAGAGGTAGGATTCGTAACCCCACTGCCAGCGGGTATGTGTGGTCCGGCAGCAGCACTACCACAAGACCAGACTCTGGTACGTTGACATTTGCATAGCTACTCAAATATAACCACTCTGTTTTTTTCTATTGGGTTCTGCCACTAGAAACCATCCCATAGCCCTAAACATGTAGTTCCAATGGCTCAGTGGGTAGAGCATGGTGCTGGCAAAACCAGGGTTTGAGTCCCGCATGAGCCACATATACTGAATAAATGTGACATACTGTATACGCACACATACAGCCTAGAAACAGTGAAAAAGAGAGTCACACATTCAAACTTTACTGTGAACGTGCACATACACAAAAACCCATACAAGTTCCCGTGTGTGTGTGTGTGTGTGTGTGTGTGTGTGTGTGTGTGTGTGTGTGTGTGTGTGTGTGTGTGTGTGTGTGTGTGTGTGTGTGTGCGCATCCGTATATGTGTCTGTGTGAATGCTGTATGACTGTCAATGTCAACAGTTCTGTAAGACACATTGGATAAAAAAACTGCTAAATGCCTATCTTATTATTACTATGGTAGACAGCTGGACTGAGCAAATAGAGTATACAGGAAGACTGACTGGAAAAAGGAAGACAGACAGACACACATTCATCCTTTTGTGTGTACACACCACATACACATGCTTAGAAACTCACTGTACACCTGTCCTGTCTGCACCTAGTCTCAACAATAATAAACGCAGACTACCTTGTCATTGAAGACAGGTGATACTGTCCTTTGGTCTCAAATACACACACATGCACACACACGCACGCACGCACACACTCACACCTACACACACACCTCTTATTTTTCTACCTCTGTGTTTAGCCTACTGTGAGATACAAATTATGCCAAATGAAATAATCAATGGGATGGATGATTCCAGGCTCTGCTGAACTCCACATGTCCAGAAATATTCAGCTGGGGCCTAGAGTGTTTCCTGGTCCGGTCACATATTCAGGGGGACTGGGCTAGTGGGCTCTAATGATGAGATGTCTAGGAGTCTATCAGAGATGTGCTGCTGTGTCATAGAGATTGAGGACTCATCATGGATTTAAACCGTTTTAGCATGGACATTGCCATTGAGTGCTTCCACCATGCTTCCGCCATTTTAAAGTAGTCAAAGTTGTCAACTGGGTGGGGCTTCCTATGGGTTGTAGCCTCAATCAAACTGCCCATGCTGTCACAGACACTATAATAGCACAGATATAAAGATGAGTCCTCTATCTATCTCTATGTGGTATGCTGACACCTTTCCCTTTCCCTACTTCTCCAGATGTCTTCCTGGTGGTAGGAGGCCCTCTAATGGAGGCATGATAGAGTGCAGTAGAACAGTATTTCAGGATTCCTCATGAGAATCAGTGGTGATTTTAGCATGTAAATCTTGGTGGGGCAAACTAAACATTTTTTTCTGCATGCCAGCAAAGACACAACACAACACTAAACAATACATTCATTGCACTATAACGGTGACAAACGGTGCACACAAACTGTTCGGGCCTACATAAAGCTGTTCCAACAGCTGAGCTTTGTTTTCAGCACCATGGAGTGAATCCTTACCACCACAACATCAGCGGAGCCTTGTCTGGCAGCGAAACAGTTCATTCAGCCTCATTTACTGCCTTTAAAAAAACATGCAATGCAAATAGTCTGGATAGCCATTTGATTAGCTGTTCAGGAGTCTCATGGCTTGGGGGTAGAAGCTGATATGAAGCCTTTTGGACCTAGACTTGGTGCTCCGGAACAGCTTGCCGTGCAGTAGCAGAAAGAACGTTCTATGACAAGGGTGGCCTGTCAGGATTTATTTCAATGGTGCAGCTGTAGAACTTTTTGAGGATCTGAGGACCACATTTTTTCAGTCAACCGGGGGGGTAAATGGCGTTGTCGTGCCCTCTTCACAACTGTCTTGGTGTGTTTGGTCCATGATAGTTTGTTGGTTATGTGGACACAAAGAACTTGAAGCTCTCAACCTGCTCCACTACAGCCCGTCGATGAGAATGGGGGCGTGCTCGGTCCTCCTTTTCCTGTAGTCCACAATCATCTTCTTTGTCTTGATCACTTTGAGTGAGATGTTGTTTACCTGGCACCACAATGCCAGGTCTCTGACCTCCTCCCTATTGGCTGTCTCATCGTTGCCTGTGATCAGGACTACCACTATTGTGTTGTTGGCAAACTTAATGATGGTGTAGGAGTCATGCTTTGCCATGCAGTCATGGGTGAACAGGGAGTACAGGAGGGGACATAGCACGCACCCCTGAGGGGCCCCAGTGTTGAGGATCAGGTGGGAAAGGGCAGTGTGGAGTGCAATAGAGATGGCATCCTCTGTGGATCTGTTGGCGCAGAATTAAAATAGGAGTGGGTTTCTGGGATAATGGTGTTAAATAGGAGTGGGTTTCTGGGATAATGGTGTTGATGTGAGCCATGACCAGCCTTTCAAAGCACTTCATGGCTACAGATGTGATTGCTATGGGTCGGTAGTCATTTAGGCAGGTTACCCTGGTGTTCTTGGGCACAGGGACTATGGTGGTCTGCTTGAAACATGTTGCTATTACAGACTCATTTAGGGACAGGTTGAAAATGTCAGTGAAGACATTTGCCAGTTGGTCAGCGCATGCTCGGAGTACACATCCTGGCAATCCGTCTGGCCCTGCGGCCTTGTGAATGTTGACCTGTTTAAAGGTCTTACTCACATCGGCAACAGAGAGCGTGATCACACAGTCGTCCGGAACAGCTGATGCTCTCATGCATGCCTCAGTTTTGCTTACCTCGAAGCGAGCATAGAAGTAATTTAGCTTGTCTGGTAGGCTCGTGTCACTGGTCAGCTCGCGGCTGTGCTTCCCTTTATAGTCCGTAATAGTTTGCAAGCCCTGCCACATTCGATAAGCGTCGGAGTCAGTGTAGTACGATCCAATCTTAATCCTGTATTGACGCTTGCCTGTTTGATGGTTCATCTGAGGTCATAGTGGGATTTCTTATAAGCGTCCGGGTTAGAGTCCTGCTCCTTGAAAGCAGAAGGTCTACCCTTTAGCTCAGTGCGGATGTTGCCTGTAATCCATGGCTTCTGTTTGGGGTATGTAGGTGCGGTCACTGTGAGGACGATGTCATCAATGCACTTATTGATGGGGCAGCAGGGGGCGGCAGGTAGCCTAGTGGTTAGAGCATTGGGCCAGTAACCCAAGCTGATTGAATCCCCGAGCTGACAAGGTAAAAATCTGTCGTTCTGCCCCTGAATAAGGCAGTCAACCCACTGTTCCCCGGTAGGCCGTCAATGTAAATAAGAATTTGTTCTTAACTGACTTGCCTAGTTAAATAAAGTTTGAATAAAAAAATTAATTGATGAAACCAGTGACCAATGTGGTGTCCTCCTCAATGCCTTCGGAAGAATCCCGGAACATATTCCAGTCTGTGCTAGCAAAACAGTCCGGTAGCTTAGCACATGCGTCATCTAAACATTTACGATTGAGTGAGTCACTGGTACTACCTGCTTTAGTTTTTGCTTGTGAGCAGGAATCAGGTGGTCATACAGTCTCTGTATGTAGAGTAAAGGTGGTCTAGAGTTTTTTCCTCTGGTTGCACATGTAACATGCTGGTAGAAATGAGGTAAAATGGATTTAAGATTCCCTGCATTAAAGTCCCCGAGCTACTAGGAGCGCCGCCTCTGGATGAGCTTTTTCTTATTTGCTTATGGCCTTATACAGCTCGTTGACTGTGGTCTTAACGCCAGCATCGGTTTGTGCTGGTAAATAGACAGCTACGAAAAATACAGATGAAAACTCTTGGTAAATAGTGTGGTCTACTGCTTATCATGAGATACTCTACCTCAGGCGAGCAAAACCTTGAGACTTCCTTAATATTAGATTTCGTACACCAGTTGTTATTTACAAATAGACACAGACCGCCACCCCTTGTCTTACCGGAGGCAGCTGTTCTATCTTGCTAATGCACCGAAAACCCAGCCAGTTGTATGTTATCCATGTAGTCGTTCAACTACGACGTGGTGAAACATAAGATACTACAGTTTTTAATGTCCCGGAGGTAAGATAGTCTTGATTGGATATCATCTATTTTATTATGAAATGATTGCACGTTGGCTAAAAAGACTGATGGTAGAGGCGGATCCTTACAAGGCACCCCGACCAACATCCTCAATATCTCCGTCTCTTCTTCATGAGAATGACGGGGATTTGGTCCTTGTCGGGAGTCTGAAGTAAATCCTTCACGTCCGACTCGTCAAAGAAAAAAATCTTTGTCCAGTACGAGGTGAGTAATCACTGTCCTGATATCCAGAAGCTCTTCTCGGTTATAATAGATGGTGCCAGAAACATTATGTACAGAATAAGTTACAAATAACGTGAAAAAACACACACAATAGCACAATTTGTTAGGAGCCCATAAAACGGCAGCCATCTCCTCCGGCGCCAGTGATCCCCTTAGCACTTATTGTTGAATTTCGGATTTCCAACTTGCTGTGTAATGTTTATGTTGAATGGCCGATGAGCACCAATACGTTTTTATCTATAATTTCTCTTCATATGAAAAGCTCGGGGACTTTAATATATATTATTATATAATTTTTTTTAAGCTAAACTGGTTGTCTTCCCACCTGCCCTGAATGACGCGTCGCCACCATTGCTGATATTAAGCAATAACTGCAGAAGCTACAGCATATTAGACCAGGACTAGTCATTAGCTGCATAGGGAGAAAGTTTTCTTTACACACACAAAATCATACCTGGTCCGGATGGACCTTATCAAATCAAAGATGTCGGTAACAACTAACATAACTCCTCTCTGAGCGAATCACTTTCACCGGATGTGACGTAAGACACTGAGTCGGGCATCCTTCCTTTCGGTCGCAGGCTGCACGTAGCTGCAGCGGTCTGATAAGTAACGTCCCCAGAAGTCAGCTGTTGCTGGAATATCGGTTGTTATTGGTTCTTTTGGAGGGCACTAACCACCCAACAATATGCCCATGTACCAGGTAAAGCCCGTCTTTGGGGATGACATAAAGACTGATTTGCCAACCTGCATGTACAAGTTGCCGAATATCCACGCGCAGAGAAGTGCAAGTGGCTGCTCGGAACATGCGCTTCAGGTAACTAACGTTATTTGAAATCCGACCATAAATGGACAAGCTAATCTCACTAATGTCATGAATTAACAAACCAGCTAATAAATGTGACATTTTGCCGTCAAAATGAGCTAACGTTACATAGCCCCACAACAACAACAGTTAGATCATTTGCCAGAAAATTAGCTAACGTTAGCCTAGCTTCAACCCTACCAATCTCCTATTCGGCTGATGCAATGATGTGTGGCTGACTAACGTAATTTGAGTTAACTACTGTAGCTAGATGTTTTGGTTGTGCCCCCCAGAATTTGTGACAGGACGTTACCAGTACACTACTCCGAACGTATATTTTCCTCTACAGAGTTAGTTAGATTTTAGCAGCCAGCATATGATTGGCCCAAGTCAGACATTTTGTGTGCTAGACTGAATGGATGATATGGGTGGGTGTAACTGACTGCCAGTAATTTACTACTGTAGCTACTTAACGTTAGCGAGACAGCAACAAAAACATGTCATTATACAGTATAATGAACAACTAGGTTATATAGACGTGCTGTCATTTCTAGTAGCCTTTTTCTATGTGATGGTATGTAGGCTAATGGATTCAGCCATAGCCGAGCCTAATATTATAATGTTGCTAGCTGGCTATAGGAATGGCTCTGAATTCATCCTTCTCAAAAATGACTCCCTGTTTACAATCATCCGACCAAATGATCTAGCTACTTTATAAGAATGAGTCAATGACACATTTCTGTTTTCATGTTTGGTGTTTTGTTGACAGCTCACCTAAAGATTTCCTCAGGAAATTCTTTCTTGGCAATCAATCCCTTCACCTCCCTCAGTATTCAGTCCCCCTCAAACAATTATCTGCCTGACTACATAGTCCCTCAGTGTGACAAAGGCCTAGCCAATGTTGCACTGAAAGTTGCTAATATTGTGTTGATTCGATGACAATCGCCACAGTAAAGGGAAACGTTGATAGTGTTAACTAACAGGGAAAACTCTAGAAAGTTGAGACGTTCAATCTAGCGGCAGTCCCGGGGGAGTTGCGTGCCTGCAGCTTGGAGGGAACATTGGGCTTAACATGAAGGATCATGTAATGTGTGTGTATTGTGTTAACACATTTCCTTCACAGGGCCCTGAGGGCAGCATGGGTGTGTTTGTTTGTGGCAGGGTGTGTTTACTTTCTCTTTTTGTCAGACAGGTGGACCCTGCAGTACAGGCTTTGGAGCTGCGTCAGCATAAAATCAAGTGTTTGTCTTAATGTACTATATATGTGTTAACCATAGCTCTCCACCCCCGTAGAATGGGACAGAGGTGGTGGACCCTGCGTTCAGAGACCTGGAGGTACGTCAGGATAAGATTATGCGCAGGCTCTATGAACTGAAGGCAGCCGTGGATGGCCTGGCCAAGACCGTGACCACACCCGACGCTGACCTGGACCAGACTGTGACCTCTCTCTCCCAGAGTCCCACAGCCACATCCTTTAGAGGCACTGCAGACCTGGACTCCCTCCTGGGCAAGGTGAGGAATAGAGCTCTTGTCTGTTGAATATCTTATAGGAATAGAGCTCTTGTCTGTTAGAGATCTGATAGGAATAGAGCTCTTGTCTGTTAGAGATCTTATAGGAATAGCAATTCATTAAGTTGAGTTTCGTCAATACGCCACATAATTTGTCTATTTCGGCTGTGCCACGACTCAAGTTTGGTGGAAACGCCTTATGAGGGTATCATCATAATTTGTCCTGTACCCATTAGGACCTTGGTGCCCTCCGGGACATTGTGATCAACGCCAATCCGGCACGACCACCCCTCACCCTGCTGGTGCTCCACGCAATGCTGTGCCAGCGCTACCGGGTGCTCTCCAGTGTGCATGTCCACTCATCAGTGTCCGGTGTGCCCGCGCAGCTGCTCTCCTGCCTGGGGCCGCGCCACGCAGACAGCTACGTCCGCCAGCGTTTCCAGCTGGGCTTCACCCTAATATGGAAAGATGGTGAGGGTTGGGGGTAGTCAGAGACAGGGTAGTAAAAGAGTAGAAAGTTTAGATTGGGAACAGTGGGTGGGCAGATTGGGTTAAGTGAAGGGGGTGGAGAGACTGGGTAGAAAAAGAGGGTAATGTTGGGAGAGGGGGGGGTAGAAAGAGTAGTGGAGTGAGAGATAGGGTATGGCTAGGAATGTCACCTAGCTTTGAACTGACGTGACTGGTCTGGGTTAGGGAGATGTGATGTCAGACGTACTAGTATCGCTCACCATTTACGATTCATATGTATAGACAATGTGTCCTTTCATTGTTAGCTGCTTTCAACATTTTTAACACCTATTTAGATTATCTCTGGAGTAAATGTACCTTTCTCCTCTCATCCCTTGCCCTCTCTTCCGTCTCCCCCCTCTCTCTCTCTTGCCGTCTCCCCCCCTCTCTCTTCTGTCTCCCCCTCTCTCTCTCTTCCGTCTCCCCCCCGCCCTCTCTTCCATCTCCCCCCGCCCTCTCTTCCATCTCCCCCCCCCTCTCTCGCCGTCTCCCCCCCTCTCTCTCGCCGTCTCCCCCCCTCTCTCTCGCTGTCTCCCCCCTCTCTCGCCGTCCCCCCCCCCCCTCTCTCCGTCTCCCCCCTCTCTCTCTCCGTCTCCCCCCCTCTCTCTCCGTCTCCCCACCTCTCTCTCTCCGTCTCCCCCCTCGCTCTCTCCGTCTCCCCCCTCTCTCTCTCCGTCTCCCCCCTCTCTCTCCGTCTCCCCCCTCTCTCTCTCCGTCTCCCCCCTCTCTCTCTCCGTCTCCCCCCTCTCTCTCTCCGTCTCCCCCCTCTCTCTCTCGCTCGTCTCCCCCCTCTCTCTCTCGCTCGTCTCCCCCCTCTCTCTCTCGCTCGTCTCCCCCCTCTCTCTCTCGCTCGTCTCCCCCCTCTCTCTCTCGCTCGTCTCCCCCTCTCTCTCTCGCTCGTCTCCCCCCTCTCTCTCTCGCTCGTCTCCCCCCTCTCTCTCTCGCTCGTCTCCCCCCTCTCTCTCTCGCTCGTCTCCCCCCCCCTCTCTCTCTCGCTCGTCTCCCCCCTCTCTCTCTCGCTCGTCTCCCCCCTCTCTCTCTCTCTCGTCTCCCCCCTCTCTCTCTCGCTCGTCTCCCCCCTCTCTCTCTCGCTCGTCTCCCCCCTCTCTCTCTCGCTCGTCTCCCCCCTCTCTCTCTCGCTCCGTCTCCCCCTCTCTCTCGCTCGTCTCCCCCCCCTCTCTCTCGCTCCGTCTCCCCCCCTCTCTCGCTCCGTCTCCCCCCTCTCTCTCGCTCCGTCTCCCCCCTCTCTCTCGCTCCGTCTCCCCCCTCTCTCTCGCTCCGTCTCCCCCCCTCTCTCGCTCCGTCTCCCCCCTCTCTCTCGCTCCGTCTCCCCCCTCTCTCTCGCTCCGTCTCGCCGTCTCTCTCTCGTCGTCTCCCCCCTCTCTCTCGCCATCTCTCTCTCGTCATCTCCCTCCCTCTCTGTATCTCTATATCTCTAGTCTCCAAGCTGCAGATGAAGTTCAGCATTCAGAACATGTGCCCCATCGAGGGCGAGGCCAACGTGGCGCGCTTCTTGTTCCGCCTCGTTGCCCCTTACCCCAGCGACCCCGCCTTGGCTACACTGGTGGACAGTTGGGTGGACACAGCCTTCTTCCAGCTGGCTGAGGGCAGCGCTAAGGAGCGGTCGGCAGTCCTCCGCGCCCTCAACGGCGCTTTGGGTCGCGACCCCTGGCTGGCCGGTCCCGAGCTCTCGCTGGCTGACATCGCCTGTTACTGCTGCGTCCTCCAGACAGGCCCTGCCGCCTCCTCTCCGGCCAACGTCCAGCGCTGGCTTAAAGCGTGTGAGAACCTGGGCCACTTTGGCCCCGCCAACCCTCTACTGCAGTGACCACAGCTGCCTAGCAGATCTCAGGGTGCTTCCATGGAGTAGGTAGAAGATACCCACTAGCCATTGATCCAGAGTCAGATATTGCCCCAGTCCCCTTGTTGGGAATAGAGGTTTTGGGGTGAAGTAGTAGTCTGACCCTAGATCTGTGTACGGGTGACTTCTAGCTGGAGCGCCACCAGGGCCCAGCCTATGGGGTTTAACTGTATCTCTGCACTGTGTTCAGAACGAAAAGGGAATAATTGAATACACCTGTCACATCCCAATACTCTAGAAATGCTCCCTTACTCCCTTACTTGTGTATCTAAGCTTTGCAATGACTGAACAGATATAGATAGCTGTAAACACAGTTCTCCCTCCCTCGTGCCTAACAAGATGATCTACACTAATGGGTGTGTGTGTGGGGGCGTGGTAATGGGGTGTGACTTGCTGTTTAACTAAAGAAGCGGTTGAAAAATGTGACGCAACAGGACCTACTGATGTGGTATCTACAGTATGAAAAGTAAAACTTTGTAGCGTTTTTGTTCTTAAATCACTAAAATGTCCACTTTGGATCAAACTTTGAACTGTGGTTTCCCCTGTTTCTTTTGTCAGTATGTATGGTTAGTTTCAGCTTTCGTTCATCGCTTGAACCCTACTTCACTTATATAACCTGAGAAAGAATGAGACTGTTACTTTGTGACATCAATGAGTATAGCTGTACAAAACATAAGAAACACCTGCTCTTTCCATGATAGACTGACCAGGTGAATCCAGGTGAAATGTCACTTGTTAAATCCAATTCAATCAGTGTATATGAAGGGGAGGAGCCAGGTTAAAGAAGGATGATTAAGTTTTGAGACAATTAGACATGGATTGTGTATGTGTGTCACTCAGAGTGTGAATGGGCAAGACAAAAATATTTAAGTGCCTTTGAACAGGATATGGTAGTAGGTGGCAGGCTCACCTGTTTGTGTCAAGAACTGCAACACTGCTGGGTTTTTCATGCTCAAGTCTCCCGTGTGTATCAAGAATGGTCCACCACCCAAAGGACATCCAGCCAACTGGAGTCAAAATGGGTCAGCATCCCTGTGGAAGGCTTTCGACACCTCGTAGAGTCCATGCCCTGATGAAATGAGGCTGTTCTAAGAGCAGAAGAGGGGCTAAGTCAATATTAGGAAGGTGTTCCTAATGTTTTGTACACTCGGTGTTTGTGTTACACACAGAATGACCTTGAAGGGATACTTCACCCACATTATAAAATGACCTCTTGGTTTCCTCCAGGCCTCGTTTTTGTATCACTTTCCAATTATAAAACTGGGGGGGGGGGGGGCAAAAATGCTATTTCAGAATGTTTTGGGGGCCATGTCGTTGCCCCCCCCTGTAAAAGTTGCGCCCCTGGTTTTCTTACCATACCAGCAGTCTATGGACAAGGTCAGACATCAATCTATGCTGTGGTTTACCTGGTCACTGTCTCTGGCACAAATCCAATGCAAGTCAACATCCCATATATTAGTTTTTTTTTGTGCTTCATGTCTGCATCATCTTAAAGTAACTTAATTGAGCTACACAATCAATTTTAGATTGAGATCAATATGAACTTAATGCCACATCTGATCTATTGTAAATTAGTTTGGTAAAGCAAGCACTAACTACTGCAGTAGGTTGTCTGGGGTTTCACAGATGGTGTGACAAACGCTAAGAAGAGGAACAGAATGCACTGTCTGGCTGAAACACTTGTTATGTCATCACATAATGGTATTTCTATATTCTTCCTAGACTCTTAATGTTATTTTCTATATTACGTTGTTCAATATTAAACCCAGTGGTGGAAAAAGTACCCAATTGTCATATTTGAGTAAAAGTAATGATACCTTAATAGAAAATGACTCAAGTGAAAGTCACCCAGAAGAATATTACTTAAGTAAAAGCTTTTAAATGGGTTTTGAATATTTGGTTTTGAATATACTTAAGTATCAAATGTAAATGTAATTGGTTAAATGTACTTAATTATCAAAAGTAAAGTTATAACTCATTTCAAATTCCTTATTAAGTAAATACTTTTGTATCATTACTATTGATACTTAAGTATATTTTTGCAATTACATTTACTTTTGATGCTGAACTATATTAACTTTTACTCAAGTAGTATTTTACTGGGTAACTTTTACTTGAGTCATTTTCTATGAAGGTATCTTTACTTTTACTTGAGTATGACAATTGGGTACTTTTTCCACCACTGACTAGTACTTTTGGGTGTGAAGGAAAATGTATGTGAAGTACATTATTTTCATTAGAAAGGAAGTGAAGTAAAAGTTGTCAGATACCCCAAAAACCAATTTAAGTACTTAAGTGCACCACTGATTTAAACCAAATGAATCTGGATTGCTAAAAAAAAGTGTGAATTATTCAGTAGTAACCCATCTGTCCAATAGGTGGCAGGTGAGTCATTTACTATGGCTTGACAAACTAATCTTTTTGCCCTTCCAGGCTTTTCACAGATCAGTTCATATAACGCAGTATGTCAAGAGGTGGGAACAGAATAATCCAGCAGGTTTCTACTGTAGACACTTTTCAGTAAACATTCATGTAAACTCAGCAAAAAAAGAAACCTCTTCACTGTCAACTGCGTTTATTTTCAGCAAACTTAACATGTGTAAATATTTGTATGAACATAACAAGATTCAACAACTGAGACATAAACTGAACAAGTTCCACAGTCATGTGACTAACAGAAATGGAATAATGTGTCCCTGAACAAAGGGGGTCAAAATCAAAAGTAACAGTCAGTATCTGGTGTGGCCACCAGCTGCATTAAGTACTGCCATGCATCTCCTCCTCATGGACTGCACCAGATTTGCCAGTTCTTGCTGTGTGTGTTACCCCACTCTTCCACCAAGGCACCTGCAAGGTCCCGGACATTTCTAGGGGGAATGGCCCTAGGCCCAGACTATGACGGACCCTCCAAATCCATCCTGCTCCAGAGTACAGGCCTCGGTATAACGCTCCATCCTTTGACGATAAACGTGAATCCGACCATCACCCCTGGTGAGACAAAACTGCGACTCGTAAGTGAAGATCACTTTTTGCCAGTCCTGTCTGGTCCAGCAACGGTGGGTTTGTGCCCTTAGGTGACGTCATTGCCGGTGATGTCTGGTGAGGACCCGTCTTACAACAGGCCTACAAGCCCTCAGTCCAGCCTCTCTCAGCCTATTGCGGACAGTCAGCACTGATGGGGCGGCAGGGTAGCCTAGTGGTTAGAGCGTTGGACTAGTAACCGTAAGGTTGCAAGTTCGAATCCCTGAGCTGACAAGGTACAAATATGTCAATCTGCCCCTGAACAGGCAGTTAACCCACTGTTCCTAGGCCGCCATTGAAAATAAGAATATGTTCTTAACTGACTTGCCTAGTAAAATAAAGGTAAAATAAAAAATAAATGGAGGGATTGTGCCTTCCTGGTGTAACTCGGTCAGTTGTTGTTGCCATCCTGTACCTGTCCCGCAGGTGTGATGTTTGGATGTACTGATCCTGTGCAGGTGTTACACGTGGTCTGCAACTGCGAGGACGATCAGCTGTCCGTCCTGTCTCCCTGTAGCGCTGTCTTAGGCTTCGCCCTGGCCACATCTGCACATCTGCAGTCCAGCATGCCTAAACCACATTCACACAGATGAGCAGGGACCCTGGGCATCTTTCGTTTGGTGTTTTTCAGTGTCAGTAGCCTCTTTAGTGTCCTAAGTTTTCATAACTGTGACCTTAATTGCCTACCGTCTGTAAGCTGTTAGTGTCTTAATGACCGTTCCACAGGTGCATGTTCATTAATTGTTTATGGTTCATTGAAAAGCATGGGAAACCGTGTTTAAACCCTTTATAATGAAGATCTGTGAAGTTATTTGGATTTTACTAATTATCTTTGAAAGACAGGGGCCTTTCTTTTACATTCAGAGTTTACATTCAGGACCAGTCAGAAGTTTGGACACACCTACACATTCAAGGGTTTTTCTTTATTTTATACTATTTTCTACATTGTAGAATAATTTATGAAGAAATCAAAACTATGAAATGCCACATATGGAATCATGTAGTAACCAAAAAATGTTAAACAAATCAAAATATTCTTCAAATTAGCCACCCTTTGCCTTGATAACAGTTTTACACACTCTTGGCATTCTCTCAACCAGCTTCACCTGAAATGCTTTTCCATGTCTTGAAGGAGTTCCCACATATGCTGAGCACTTGTTGGCTGTTTTTCCTTCACTCTGCGGTCCAACTCAACCCAAACAATCTCATTTGGGTTGAGGTCGGGTGATTGTGGAGGCCAGGTCATTTGACGCAGCACTCCATCGCTCTCCTTCTTGGTAAAATAGCCCTTAAACAGCCTGGAGGTGTGTTGGGTCATTGTCCTGTTGAAAAACTAATTATAGTCCCACTAAGCACAAACCAGATGGGATGGAGTATCGCTCCAGAATGCTGTGGTAGCCATGCTGGTTAAGCGTGCATTGAATTCAAAATAAATCACAGACAGTGTCACCAGCAAAGCACCATCACACCACCTCCGTGCTTCACAATGTGAACAACACATGCAGAGATCATCCGTTCACCTACTCTTCATCTCACAAAGACACTGTGAAAGACACAAGATTGGTCGGAACCAAAAAATCTCAAATTTGGGCTCATTGGACCAAAGGACAGATTTCGTGTTTCTTGGCCCAAGCAAGTCTCTTCTTATTATTGGTGTACTTTAGTGGTGGTTTCATTGCAGCAATTCGACCATGAAGGCCTGATTCACACAGTCCTCTGAACAGTTGATGTTGAGATGTGTCTGTTACTTGAACTCTGAAGCATTTATTTGGGCTGCAATCTGAGTCTGGTTACTAATGAATGTATCCTCTGCATCAGAGGTAACTCTGGGTCTTCCTTTCCTGTGGCGGTCCTCATGAGAGACAGTTTCATCATAGTGCTTGATGGTTTTTGCGACTGCACTTGAAACTTTCAAAGTTCTTAATCTTCCGGATTGACTGACCTTCATGTCTTAATGTAATGTTGGACTGTCGTTTCTCTTGGCTTATTTGAGCTGTTCTTGACATCATATGGACTTGGTGTTTTACCAAATAGGGCTATCTTCTGTATACCACCCCTACCTTGTCACAACAGATTGGCTCAAACGCATGAAGGAAAGAAATTCCACAAATTAACTTTTAACAAGGCACACCTGTTAATTTAAATGCATTCCAGGTGACTACCTCATGAAGCTGATTGAGAGAATGCCAAGTGTGTGCAAAGCTGTCATCAAGGCAAAGGGTGGCTACTTTGAATAATTTTTTTAACACTTTTTTTGTTACTACATGATTGCATGTGTGTTATTTCATAGTTTTGATGTCTTCACTATTATTCTACAATGTAGAAAATAGTCAAAATAAAGAAAAACCCTTGAATGAGTAGGTGTGTCCAAACCTTTGGCTGATACTGTAGGTTGTCTGTACATCCTGTTTGTTGATTGTGGCAGCACCATTTCACCGAGTCATATTCCTGTACATGCAAATATTTGTATTTGATTTAACCTTTGTTTAACTAGGCAGGTCAGTTAAGAACAAATTCTTATTTAAAATGACTGCCTACCAAAAGGTCTCCTGCAGGGACAGGAGCCTGGGATTTAAAAAAACAAACCATATAAATATAGAACAAAACACACATCACAAGAAGAGAGACACAACCCTGCATAGAGACCTTAGACAACATAGCAAGGCAGCAACACATGACAACACAGCATGGTAGCAACATGACAACATGGTAGCAGCACAAAAACATGGTACAAACATTGGGCAAAGTCAACAGCACAAAGGTCAAGAAGGAAGAGACGACAATACATTATACAAAGCAGCCACAACTGTCAGAAGAGTGTCTATGATTGAGTCTGAATGAAGAGATGGAGATAAAACTGTCCAGTTTGAGTGCTGGTTGCAGCTCGTTCCAGGCGCTAGCTGCAGTGAACTGAAAAGAGGAGCGACCCAGGGATGTGTGTGCTTTGGGGACCTTTAACAGAATGTGAATATATTTGCAGAATAAAGGTGATTTGTTCGTCTGTCCATCTGTCTATCTGCCCACCCGTCTGTCTTTGTCTGCCTGCCTTCTGTCTATCTGCCTCTGTCTGACTGGGCATTCAAATTGAACAGGAAGTCAGGAAAGTGCAGGGAGTCTCTTGGCGACCGCCTGAAAAGACCAAACCTCCTGTCTGTCAGCTTTGCTGTGAGGCTCAGAATACACTGAGGAGACACTGAAGGCAGTCACACACACACTGGCACGATCGGCAGTCAGAGGAAAGACTCCCTGCTGCTGAGGTTCTTCTGTACACACTACTGTGGGTTTTAGGTCTTGAATGAAATCACTCTGTATAGTCTGGCTTGGGGGGGATATGAGAAGAAAATAACTTGATTTACTGCCTGTCATATAAAGTTATGATTCCATTCATATTTTTATCTTTGTGTTCCTCAGTCTTGAAACCGGAATTTAACGGTGTTCATACAGCCATGGATATTGCTGTTCTATGTTTACTAAAGCTATTTGTCAGCTGTATGATCACACTCACTGTGGAGTGTGGGTGATGGGCTTTGGGGAATCAGGCTGTATAGGAGAGGGGGAGGGTTCGCTGGTGGAAGATGGCAGTGGGGGTGTGTAGATGGAGGGAGAACACCAAGAATTGGGTGAGAGTGTATAAGGAGGGAAAAGATGTATGGTTGAGAGAGGAAGGTGACGTGGTATGAAGCAACACCAGGGAGTATGGTTGTGTGTGGGGGGGTGATGTGGTATGAAGCAACATCAGGGAGTATGGTTTGAAGCAACACCAGGGAGTATGGTTGTGGGAGGGGGGTGACGTGGTATGAAGCAACATCAGGGAGTATGGTTTGAAGCAACAGCAGGGAGTATGGTTGTGGGAGGGGGAGCGATGGGGTATGAAGCAACACCAGGGAGTATGGTTGTGGGAGGGGGGTGGTGTGGTATGAAGCAACATCAGGGAGTATGATTGTGGGAGGGGGAGTGATGTGGTATGAAGCAACATCAGGGAGTATGGTTTGAAGCAACACCAGGGAGTATGGTTGTGGGAGGGGGGTGACGTGGTATGAAGCAACATCAGGGAGTATGGTTGTGGGAGGGGGAGTGATGTGGTATGAAGCAACATCAGGGAGTATGGTTTGAAGCAACACCAGGGAGTATGGTTGTGGGAGGGGGGTGACGTGGTATGAAGCAACACCAGGGAGTATGGTTGTGGAAGGGGGGTGACGTGGTATGAAGCAACACCAGGGAGTATGGTTGTGGGAGGGGGAGCGATGGGGTATGAAGCAACATCAGGGAGTATGGTTGTGGGAGGGGGGTGATGTGGTATGAAGCAACATCAGGGAGTATGGTTGTGGGAGGGGGAGTGATGTGGTATGAAGCAACATCAGGGAGTATGGGAGGGAGCGATGGGGTATGAAGCAACATCAGGGAGTATGGTTGTGGGAGGGGGGGTGATGTGGTATGAAGCAACAACAGGGAGTATGGTTGTGGGAGGGGGGGTGATGTGGTATGAAGCAACAACAGGGAGTATGGTTGTGGGAGGGGGGGTGATGTGGTATGAAGCAACAACAGGGAGTATGGTTGTGGGAGGGGGGGTGATGTGGTATGAAGCAACAACAGGGAGTATGGTTGTGGGAAGGGGGGTGATGTGGTATGAAGCAACATCAGGGAGTATGGTTGTGGGAGGGGGAGCGATGTGGTATGAAGCAGCATCAGGGAGTATGGTTGTGGGAGGGGGGGGTGATGTGGTATGAAGCAACATCAGGGAGTATGGTTGTGGGAGGGGGAGCGATGGGGTATGAAGCAACATCAGGGAGTATGGTTGTGGGAGGGGAGTGATGGTGTATGAAGCAACATCAGGGAGTATGGTTTGAAGCAACATCAGGGAGTATGGTTGTGGGAGGGGGAGTGATGGGGTATGAAGCAACATCAGGGAGTATGGTTTGAAGCAACATCAGGGAGTATGGTTGTGGGAGGGGGAGCGATGGGGTATGAAGCAACATCAGGGAGTATGGTTTGAAGCAACATCAGGGAGTATGGTTGTGGGAGGGGGGGTGACGTGGTATGAAGCAACATCAGGGAGTATGGTTTGAAGCAACACCAGGGTGTATGGTTGTGGGAGGGGGGTGACGTGGTATGAAGCAACAGCAGAGAGTATGGTTGAATTAGGGAGGGGTCGACTGAAGAACAGAACAACAGCAGAGAGTATGGTTGAGTTAGGGAGGGGTCGACTGAAGAACAGAACAACAGCAGAGAGTATGGTTGAGTTAGGGAGGGGTCGACTGAAGAACAGAACAACAGCAGAGAGAGGTGGAGGGAGGAGGATAGAACAGTAGATGTTGGGGAGTGTGGTGGACAGAACTACATGGGAAAGAATGAAGGAAAGAGTGGAGGATAAATGGATAGATTATATGAAAAGCGATGCTCAGTTGAACAATTCTCCAAGGTGAATTAGACTCTGAAATGGCAGCATATTCCCAATAAAGCGCTATGGGCCCTGGTGAAAAGTAGTGCACTATTAAGGGAATAGGGTGCCATTTAGGACACTTACCCTAGAGGGAACATGCTTATGAGTGTGACAACAGTGACATAAAGACACAAAACCATCTACTTATCACAGACAGGGGAATTGTTTCTAGATCAGCACTCCTACTCGGAGACACTTTTTGAATAAGGACCCAGGAGTTTTTCTTGATCAGGTCACATGGTCATAAAAGACTCCTGGCCTTAATAATTTGCTGTAAAGCTTACAGCCAGCCACACAATTAACTGACTCTCTGTTGCCACAGGGTTTGCTTCCATATTGACTATAGTAAACGCTCATCAGCTGCAATGGGTAGTTGTTCTCGGCTCTCTTCAGACTCCAGTAAGTGATCGACCATCGTGTCAGGCACACACACACACAAACAAACTATTGACCCCCAGACTACATCTACTGGGCCTGGTGGAAGTCAACCAATTAGAAGCCCAGCATGACTTCAGGGGTGGATGGTGCTTCCTGTAGCTCCTTCACAGAGGGACAATAGCTTGTAAATTCTGGCCACTGTCACTTTTACTGCCTCTTGTTATATGCTGTGCCTACATACAGTATCATTCATTGTCACAGGCTGGCTAGCACAGGCAGGTAGCTCTTTGTGCATCTCAAATGGCACCATATTCCCTATATAGTGCACTACTTTTGACCAGAGCCCTATGGGTCCTGGTCAAAAGTAGTGCAATTAAAAAGGGAATAGTGTGCCGTTTGAGATGCAGGCTGTGTCTTATTGGCTTGTCTCTAGTCTTCTCCAAAGGTTAATGTGGCATGAGGTTGTAATATTGTTTCATCAATACCTATAATAGCATATAGGCCTCAGGCTACATGTGAAGAACAGTGGTGTCCTACTGCCTGCTGTGATTTATAGTGTGCTTGACAGTAACATGTACTCAGTAAATCTAAGTGCATTTTTATCAGCCTGTACAGAGAGCTTGGGCTATCCTGATTGCCAGTCTGTTTAGCTTAAATTATAATCAAGAATAAAATGAGTGACTGTTGCCATTTTCGTTTTACAGTGGCATTGAGGGCAGCAGTAAGTAGTGAGAGTAGGTCTAAGACAATACTGGTAAGCACCACGTATCTGGGTGATATCTTGGGCCAGATATCTGGGGTTTAGGATGATAATTCAGGTCTCCATGTCTTTGACACATGAACCAGGCTTGAGCTGGCTTGAGAGGTAGACCACAGAGAGAGATGTCAATACCTGACTGTCATTATTTCTCTGCAGCCCCTCCCTTCCTAGTGACATCTCTCCATAGATCAGTGATATTGACAGGTTCTGATTCCAATAAAAGTTGGTATATAGGGCAGGAGCAAACCAGGAACATAGAATCAACCTGGGGTTAAATATCAGGCAATTCAGAAACTATGAATGGCCAAACATGTGGGCTGTCTGCGCGCGTCAGATCAGTGTGGACACCGATTTCTCTCCCGTTCGGATCACTCAAGCTGGCTGTCACACGGAGTGAGCGCTACAGCTCCAAGTGAACATTGTGATCCGGTGTCACCCATAGTCAACACGTAGCCCACGTCTCAGATCCTTGGAGAGGAGAGAGGGGCGAGCAAAGCGCAGTGGACATGCGGTATGACCAGATGACCCGCCGCGCCGTGACGCTCTCCAGGTGTGTGTAGACCGGGCTCTGTTGAATAATATGAAGCGCCATGGCGTGGTGTGACCGTGGGGTTCAGACACTGCTGGCTACCGTGGGGGCTTTCGCCGCTTTCAGCCTCATGACCATAGCCATCGGGACGGACTACTGGCTGTACTCACGGGCATACATATGCAACGCAACCAATGCCAGTACGGATGACACCCAGTCACAACCCAAGAAGGCAAGGGGAGATCTTACGCACTCTGGGCTGTGGAGAATATGTTGTATTGAAGGTAAGGCAAGCTGAAATAGGTTACTCTTTCTATTATACTTTGGTAATGTGAAGTCATGTTGAGTTCATGTGGAGAACGGGTGCTTATGGGTAGCCTAATATATTGAAAAGGGAAGTATTTGGCTTCATGTTACATATTTGGAGGAAGAAGGTAATTGTCTGTCTCATAGAGGGGCTGTTTTGTTTCTACTGTCAACTGTATTGGCTTCTCTTCGCTAAGAGAGAGGAAGAGACTTAACGCCGTCAAAGGGTGCGTTTTTACGCGCTCCAAACAAGGTGAGAGTAAATAGGGTAGTCTTTAATAAGGACTGTTTGGCAGTGATATGAGCATGACAAATACATTAAACGCAGCAGGTGTTGGCCGTAAGAATGATCTAGTTTAAATACAGGGAATATGTTTCTATCTGAAGCGGCGCTATAATTCTATGAGTGGATTATGGAGAAAACAAGTAAATCAACACACTTGTTTAAAAAGTTTATAAATCACTGACAGAGTGAAGTTGGTTGATATTTTCACTATACTGTTGCTGTTTCCTAAACTTAAAGACGCTCTGAGGACCTTTATGAGTCCTGCCTTCAGGACGAGCTCTGCCTTCATTCACGTCTTTATTGTATTTGAGGGTGTTGCTTGGCAACGTCTCTCTAATTGCTATGGAAACATGAGAGACTAGGTTATAAAAATAAAAAGGAATCTGTACTGAGATCTCATTGTCCAAGCAAAGTCAAATATGATGTTCTTATGCCATTAAAGATGTACAAATGCATATATTTTTTATAGGTATAGCTAGACATGCTTGCTTAATGTAGTTTTATGTGAAGTATTTTGATAATATGTCGTGTATAGACCAGAGCCCCCAATAGGCCTACATGGCTCGTAGTCTAATTGGTCAGAGGCGGAGGCAATGGCAACAATATATTACCATTCATCCACTGCTGTTAGCCTTTTAGAATCGTTGGAATTAAGACGTTTTCAAGGTTTAGGTTCTTGTATCAAACTCTACTTGAATAACATAATGTTCCGTAACAGTTTGAGGTGGTTTAGCTTAAGTGGGTGAAACAAAGCTGCTGGCATTGCTGTCCAACAAATCACTGACTTTAACCTGTACTTGTTTTGTTTTTTTCCAAGGCTTTGGGATTTATCCTAGCCTATATGACAAGGTTGTCTTATCTTCGTGGGACCTTAGGGCTTACCACCCCAATTTGCAAGTCAAGTGTACCTTCAGTCAACCCACAGTCACTCCTGACCTCAATCCTGTCAGTAATGGTTTGAGAATACGTGTGCTGAGGGTTGTGGATATCACTAGCAAGTAGACATGTATAATTTAGTGCGCGGGAAGACACTATTCTAGAAGCACTTTGTTGTGTTCCAGTCGCAGACGGAGCATAGCGCTCGAGCAGCTGTCGGTGGTGCTGAACTGCGCGGCCAGAATGTTTGACGTAGACTAAAGCCAGAACTCATCATTTTACAAGATATTGGCCTCCTGATAGTGATTGTATTTGCTAATAAGCAACACTGTTGAAATTATAAATATGGACAACAGTTTAACACACTATCAATTTGAAAAAACTAGAAAAGTTTCCAAGATTAGCCAGGTTATTTTACACGAGGCTTCGGTGGCATAATCCATTTATGTAATCCAAAAGGTAGGCCTATGTCTGTTTCTGTGTGTTCAGCACCTATTCCAACACAAATGAGTAATCTTTCCTGATCTATCCATGTCAGCTCCACACTACAGACATCCACGAGCGCATGGTGCAGGTAATTTTTTGAAAGTCAGGCGTGGCTCGGCCCCCTTCGCGTGGCTTGGACAGGCCCATCAGAGAAAACAAATGGCTTGGCAGCCGGAGTGCAGTATCTGATGTGGTTATCACGCAGTGCTGTCATTGCATGAGTGTTTTATTGCACTGCTTTCTATAGGAAAATAACAGCTGGAAAAGGAAAGGCCGAGGAAGTGGAAAACCACATCCGTGGTTTTGTAGGCTATCAAATATATTACAGGCCATGATAGTCTAATTAGGACAACCTAGTTGATTTTTTAATATATCCCCGTCGTTTTTCAACATCCTATTCCCTGGCGTTTCTTTCAGCTCTGCAAATAGCCTATATATTCAGTGTAAACATACAGCACGGTAGTAAACATAACAGGAACAAAAAAATCTAAGACATCAAATAAGATAACAGTGCTTGATGTGTATGAATGATGTAAACGTGTGACGAAATGTTCGCATCCATTATGACGCCACGTTCCAAAACCTAAAAAAGAGCTGCATCGTCCATCAACCATCATAAATCCATCAGACATGGACACCCACATCGACTTAGTTGACACCGTGACCCTGTCAATCAAGATGGCAATTGAAATGGACAAGAGAGTGAAGTCTCGACAATTAACTGAGCTTTTGAAACGAGCCGTGGCGACCGCCCAAGGACTGAGCCTTCGACCTGAGGCCGGGGATTGGAGCCCCATTCCCAATACTAGCCCCGCGGAGAAACTCGCTCCAAAAGCCATCCAGAACCTCATGACCCGGCTGGGCTCAGGTGATTTCCGCGTGACTACTGCTTCGGCCATCAACTGTGACCTCGCCGCTGCTGCCATTGGTACAACCATTGCTAATGGACTCGCCACGGCCATCGCCTCGTCTTCTGGTAACCGTGGCACCGCCGCAGCAGCTAACAAGATCTCAGAGACCCTCGAGATCATTGAGACCCCTGGAGCGCGTGCAACCGACTCCGGGTCGGTGCAGACATCGGGTTATGATATCAGCGAGCAGATCCAGATGACATACACATGGGCGACTGTACAGCCCATGGCCTATTGCTGCGGCTGCTATGCGCCACCACAGGTGTACTATAACACATACAGCTGGGAGATGTCCAGCCAGTACACCTCTGTCACCTAAAGACAAGCAAGACAGACACTTTTTTTTCCTTACAAGATTTAGTTGTAACCTTTATTTTTACACATGTAGCAAAATAAAAGTCTGAAAAGAGAATCCAGTCTGTATGTCTTTTTTATTTAGGATAGTTTAGCTTAGCCACGTTTCATTTTTATTATATAGCTGAAAGCTGAATGGAGCAGTATGCAGCTAGATCTATAAATAGCCTAAAGAAAACAGGGAGATTATAACAGATCATGGCCAAGATGTTCAAATGTTCATAAATGACCACCATGGTCAAATAATAATAATCACAGGCAGAACAGTTGAAACTGGAGCAGCAGCAGCACGGCCAGGTGGACTGGGGACAGCAAGGAGTCATCATGTCAGGTAGTCCTGAGGCATGGTCCTAGGGCTCAGGTCCTCCGAGAGAGAGAAAGAAAGAGAGAAAGAGAGAATTAGAGAGAGCATACACACCAGACGCCATTTGAGTGGACAAGTGTCCCACGGTTGTCATGGGGACAATCATCAGTAGATAAGAACATAAGAGGATGAGACTGTGCCCAGGCGTTGTTGACGCATGGCCAGATCTTAGAGCAAGCAAGAAAGTCCAATTCACTGTACTAGTGCACATGACAATAAAAACATAACTTAAAATAGCCATCATATACTCTGCTGCTACTCCGTTTATCATATATCCTGATGCCTAGTCACCTTACCTCTCTCTATACATATCTACCCCTTTCACTCCAGTATCCCTGCACATTGTAAATATGGTATTGGA
Source organism: Oncorhynchus kisutch (assembly GCF_002021735.2). Lineage (NCBI taxonomy): Eukaryota > Metazoa > Chordata > Actinopteri > Salmoniformes > Salmonidae > Oncorhynchus > Oncorhynchus kisutch. The sequence continues at coordinate 2,827,631 of NW_022261983.1, read as the reverse complement.
ACTGACCCTGGAACTGACACTGTACAGTATATAGCTTACTCACTTTCTCGTGTTGAACTTGTTTCTAATTCTCATGTGTTTTGGTTCTACTTGACTTTGTATTTATTTTTTACACTACTTCTTGATTGCTGCATTGTTGGGAAAGGAAAGCATGAAAAGTATTTCACTGTAGGCCTACTTGTGACAATATAAACTAAGAGTTTTTATTACTAACCCAAGATAGACCAAAGTCTGTCGTTTTCATTGGAGCAAATTAATCATAGTGGGCAGAACAAGCAAGGCGGTGGGCAGAGCCAAGGACGAGTTAGTGAGATCCTATTGGCCCTTTCCAATATTTATTTGCATATTTTGCTAGGGAATGCCTACTCGGTGAAGTTCGTGTGTGCAATTCGCCCTTGCACTACTTCTAAATCTAAACAATGGAATTTTTTGAAACTTTGGGAATGGGTAACATCTACAATATGCAGTCCACTCTGATTGTTATAGATTGTAGTTTGGAAAAAGAAAACTGTATGAAGATCAAATGTTTCATCAATGAGAGAATTAGCAGAATGTGGGCCACTGGGCTTCCTCTCATCACCATATTTGGTAGTGAGTGAAAATGGCAACCGGATGCTTCACATTTATACATCTGGTGAAATATATGGCTTCCTAGTTCTATCTGTGATGAAAACTTGAAACTTGAAATTGATAGTGTAGTCAGTGCAAAAAGCTGTTTGTCACCTGACCTCACAATCCAACTTCAAGGTCCGTACATTAAGTGTGAGATATGTAGCCTCTCTGGGAGTCAGCGGCTGTGACACCAGACAGTCGAAACACATTGTAACACATCTAAAACATGGGGACAGTAAGCACTTGTTGAGCAGAGTGAATCTTGAGCTGTCCAGTGTTGAAATTAAAGTAGCACATAAGCAAGCCCTATTAGCATGAACACAGCCCACTAATGTGTTCATATTAGCCTCTGTGCTAGTTTCATTTCAGCACTGGACAGCTCATTTCTCAGTGTTCTTCTCAGGAAGTGTTCATTCTTTTGACATGTAGATTCATGGGATAAAAATGTAAAAGCAGCATTTAGCCTAGCGGCTTGTTTAACAAATTCTATCTTCAGATTGGTCAATGGCCATCTTTAATTCTATTCCGTTGTGATTGTAATTTCAGAAATTCATAATTTAGTGCTCTGGAAATCACTATTCCACAAGCACTTTGTGTTCCAATCACTGGTTCCATTCGCAGACAGAGCAGAGAGCTTGAGGGCTGTCCACTGTGTGTGGTGCCGTAAGTCTTTGAATACATTTGTCAGCAGAAGAAGAATCCCTTTTGTCCAGCATCCCCGCCCATCAGCATCCCGCCATCTATGCTATAAGCTGTAGCAGAGAGTAAGAAGCTGTCCGGTGCTGAAATCAAACCCTTGTCTTTTGTTAGTTTAATTTCAGCACTGGACAGCTCCTTTCTTACTATTGCACTCATAATTAGCTTATTTTGAATCTCGCTTGGCATTCTCAGCATGTTCCACAGGTCTGTAATTAAAATGTGTCAGCCGAAAGGCCACAAGGGTGCTAATTAGCCACCGGGCTCACACTTCCACCAGCTCTGCTACTTTTCTACTCTCCTCTGTTTTCCTCTCCTCTCCTCTCCTCTCCTCTCCTCTCCTCTCCTCTCCTCTCCTCTCCTCTCCTCTCCTCTCCTCTCCTCTCCTCTCCTCTCCTCTCCTCTCCTCTCCTCTCCTCTCCTCTCCTCTCCTCTCCTCTCCTCTCCTCTCCTCTCCTCTCCTCTCCTCTCCTCTCCTCTCCTCTCCTCTTGCATGCTGCCCTCAGCGCTGCCCCTCCTCACCCATCTCCTTCTATTCTCTTCTCTTTGCTTCACTCACTCATACTCTTCTCTCTTTTACACCTCTCTTCTCTTCTTCTGTCCTTCTAAACTCAGCAAAAAAAGAAATGTCCTCTCACTGTCAACTGCTTTTATTTTCATCAAACATGTGTAAGTATTTGTATGAACATAACAAGATTCAACAACTGAGACATAAAATGAAAATGAAAGTTCCACAGACATGTGACTAACAGAAATGCACAAATGTGTCATCGAACAAAGGGGGGTCAAAAGTAACAGTCAGTATCTGGTGTGGCCACCAGCTACATTAAGTACTGCAGTGCATCTACTCATGGACTGCACCAGATGTGCCAGTTCTTGCTGTGAGATGTTACCCCACTCTGCCACCAAGGCACCTGCAAGTTCCCATATATTTCTGGGGGGGGGGGGGGATGGCTCTAGGCCTCACCCTCCAATCCAACAGGTCTCAGACATCCGGGCTCTTCGCTGGTCATGGCAGAACACGGACATTCCTGTCTTGCAGGAAATTACGCACAGAACGAGCAGTATGGCTGGTGGCATTGTCATGCTGGAGGGTCATGTCAGGATGAGCCTACAGGAAGGGTACCACATGAGGGAGTAGGATGTCTTCCCTGTAATGCGCAGCATTGAGATTGCCTGCAATGACAACAAGATCAGTCCGATGACGCCCCAAACCATGACAGACTCTCTACCTCCAAATTGATCCTGCTCCAGAGTACAGGCCTCTGTGTAACGCTCAGTCCTTCGACGATGAACGCGAATCCGACCATCACCCCTGGTGAGACAAAACCGCAACTCATCAGTGAAGATAACTTTTTTCCAGTCCTGTCTGGTCCAGTGATGGTGGGTTTGTGCCCATAGACGGCGTTGTTGCCGGTGATGTCTGGTGAGGACCTGTCTTACAACAGGCCTACAAGCCCCCAGTCCAGCCTCTCTCAGCCTATTGCGGACAGTCTGAGCACTGATGGAGGGATTGTGCATTCCAGGTGTATCTCGGGCAGTTGTTGTTGCCATCCTGTACCTGTCCCGCAGGTGTGATGTTCGGATGTACCGATCGGATGTACCGAAGCATGGGAAACAGTGTTTAAACCCTTTACAATGAAGATCTGTGAAGTTATTTGGATTTGTACGAATTATCTTTGAAAGACAGGGTCCTGAAAAGGGGACGTTTCTTTTTTTTGCTGAGTTTATATGGGGGTCTATTGAGCCAATAAGGGGACAACGCCATAACATTTGAACCCTGATGACTAACTATAGGCCAATGGAGTACAAAATCAGGCGGAGCGCTGCTTGGTTACATGTGTTACAAATTACACTCGGGTGACATTTCAATCGGTGAACTGCCACTCAAACTCTATCATTACTGAATGATTAATTTATTCCTATATTTAGTTGTGAAGCCCAAACCAAAGAGCCAGCTTATTATGTGGGTGGGCTGCATCTATGGAGATGCTGGGTGCATCGCAATAGTCTAAAGTGGCTTCCTCACCTCATCCTTACCTGCTCTCATTCAGTTGTACTGATCTGAAAACACAGGTTTGAATGTGAATTGGAGGATCCTTACCGGTGACTTGAATTTAACCTATCCAGTTTTATAACATTGTAAGGAGACAAGGAGAGAAAGCCACTTTAGCCTATTGAGATGCACCCCGGTATTCACATTGGTGAAGATGAAGGAAAGGAGACAAGGAGAGGAAGCCAGTCTGGACTATTAAGTTGCACCCCTAGCGATCCCAGCCTTCAGCACTCCCAGCTGCCTATACTACCATAGAAACAGATTAATATGGCCGCTGGGAGCTGGACCACCCATCACAGAATAATTGTCCCTTCTAGCAATTACATTTCTATGCTGCCACCTGAGAGGACCAGGGAACAGTGTCTGGTTGTTTTATAGGCTGGGGAACAGTGTCCTATCTGTTTACAGCTATATAAAACCAGATTACTCCCCCTGATATAGACTCCAACCCACAGCCTCACTGGCCCCTTTTGATGATGTAATGGTATACTATGCGGCTGTATAGTACAGTCAGTGAATGTAAGGCTGAGTCCCAAATTGCACCCTATTCCCTATATAGTGCATTGCTTTGGACTAGAGCCATATGGTCCCTGGTTGAAAGTAGCGTAGTAGTGTACTATAATGGAAATAAGATAACATGTGGGACTCTGCCTTACATTCACTGACTGTACTATGCAGCCACCTCATGTACCATTGCATTATTGCCCCCAGGCTGTATTAATGATGCTATATATTACAGATATATGTATTGATGTTCATTTGGAGGGTATCCTTAATTAATCTTCCCATTAAAATATTAAACTGGAGAGATGATATGTCTTGAGGATAGGAAAAAGGCAGGGTAGACACCAGGGAGAGCTGAGAGAGTATAGGATATGATGCTGTGATACTGTAATGCGATTGGTCTATTCCATTGAGGCTCTCGCGTTATTGGCTGAGCTGAGTTAATTCACAATAATGGCAAAGTACATCACCCTGTCACCCACAGCAATGCTGTGCTGTGATAGCTGTTTCACTCACAGGGCATGCATGTGTGTGTGGGGGTACATTATGTCATATCTGTGTTTTGTGTTTCAAATCAAAAGGTATTTGACACATGCTTCGTAAACAACAGGTATAGACAGATGTGTGTGTGTTGGGGGATATATTTCTTGAGGGGTTAGGGGGCTGTTGATAGGGAGCCATGTGACAGGCTGTCTGTCGGTGGTTGCCAATGAAGATGTCAAAGGCATCCTTAGAGACATTATGGAAATCAGACTGTTGAAACAGAACTGGGGTTGCCATGGAGAGGATGTGCCCAGCGGTGGTCTCCCAGGAAGGGCTCAGGGACTGGTCTCTCTCTCACACTCTCTGTCTGTCTGTCTGTCTGTCTCTTTCTTGCTCTCTCGATCACACACACACACACACACACACACACACACACACACACACACACACACACACACACACACACACACACACACACACACACACACACACACACACACACACACACACACACACACACACACACACACACACACACACACACACACACATACCTTAGACATTAGACTGATAACCACCGCTCGTAAATCACAAGCCCAGGAGCCTCAGTCTCTAATCGGATTACAAATCAGATGCAATATTCTCTTTCCCTCTTCCCCTAGACAGACCGGCACACACACACACACACACACACACACACACACACACACACACACACACACACACACACAGGTGGAAGGGGCCATGGCGGCAGACAGACTGGGGAGGTTGGAGCTGGAGTCTGAGTGAGACGCTCTGGAGGAGGGACGGGGGATGGGATGAGATGAAATGGGTGAGGAGGGAAGAGGCAAGAGAGGGGAAATGCTGGACATAAATAAATGACTGCTCACCCATTACGTCCATTCTAGTAATGTCATTGTCATGTCCAAACATATCTTCTGTTAGAAAGAACAAAACACTGTCTTGGTAACGACAGTGGTGTGTTTTCATGGATGCCAAGAGAAGCCAGGCTTCCCCCAAAATTAAGAAAACATTAAATTATTTATCTTTCGTCTCTCTGTGTTTTTGTAGTTTCCCTTCAATTCAAAAGAGGCTGAATATATCTCACCAGAGAAAGCATCTGAGCGAGTAAAACAATGCCTTTCTGTTTCTCTACGTGTAGGCCATCTATCTGATGCGGTCTGGTCATAAAGAGGATGACATTGTTACCACCTGTAGCATTAAAGACAAGGGAAGCCAGCAATCATCTGGCCTCCCTTGACAAAAAAAGGATAAAATAGTCAATCAGCGTTGAGCTAAACTGAGTGTCAAAAGAAGCCAGTTTGGATTTGGCTTCACTCCTATCAAATCGCATTGAGTGCATACGTCACTGACAGAAACATCTTTAATTGTTGCATCTCATTGTGTTGTTGTCCTTCAGTGGCTAGCTAGCTAACGTTGTCCATATCCTAAATTAACCATGAGCGGAGATAAGGATTACTTAATTTTTGCTTAATTCTCCGTACTGGCCAATGATTATAACGGTGATTCTGATCCAACCATTAATTCATACATTGTTGTGCCCCGGCCTGAGAGGATGGAAGTTCAATATGTAGCTAGATGTAGAAGGCTAATGTTAACTAGCTAACGTTGCCAAGTAGCCTAGGAAAACTAAAACTAAAAATGTGTACTGTATGACAGAGTCATAGACCGTTTCATCAACATGAAAGAGAGGAGGATGGCATTTCTCTACAAGTAGGCTGTGTCAACATGTTTTTTCCACTTAAATAGACACTCACACACACACACACACACACACACACACACACAGCGAGAAATTAGAACCATGGACTGCGACATCTAATTTAGCTTACGTTGATTGTACTAAATTGTTTTTGGAATCTTTTAGTTGTCACTGTATTAGACTAAGCAGAGGTGATTTGATGATGTTGAAATGTTGAAGTTGAAATGGTCCTAGAATAGTGGAGCTCCTGTTTCTTTGCAACTTGCAGTAACTCTCTGTGGTTCTAAATCAATAGTTATTTAGAAGTCTGAAAATGTCAGAAACATGAACTTTCTTGACTATGCTGTAGGTCATGTAACTGTTTGTTACATGCAATATGCTTTGTGGACTTCACTGGACAGAGGTTACTGTCTGGTTTTGTGATGAAACGAAGGTGTGGTTGAATTTATTCTGCTCCTCTGTCTTCTTATTGTCTCTGCCTTTAAACCTTTATGACCAAAAGTATGTGGACACATGCTTGTCGAACATCTCATTCCAAAATCATTGGCATTAATATGGAGTTGGTCCCCCTTTTGCTGGTTTAACAGCCTCCACTCTTCTGGGAAGGCTTTCCACTAGATGCTGGAACATTGCTGTGAGGACTTGCTTCCATTCAGCAACACAAGCATTAGTGGGGTTGGTCACTGATGTTGGGTGATTAGACCTGGCTCACAGTCGGTGTTTCAATTCTTCCCAAAGGTGAGGGCTCTGTGCAGGCCAGGGCTGCGTGCTTCAGCACTCGGCGGTCCCGTTCTGTGAGCTTATGTGGCCTACCACTTCGCGCTTGAGCCATTGTTGTTCCTAGACGTTTCCACTTTACAATAACATTACTTACAGTTGACCGGGTCAGCTCTAGCAGGGCAGATATTTTACAACATTTTACAAAATGTCAGCAACAGGTGTGGCTGAAATAGCTGAATCCAGTCATTTGAAGGGGTGTCCACATACTCTTGTATATACAGTATAGTGTATCACGGTGGCAAGGCACATTAACTAACAGGTTATAGAGCAAACATTGCAATTATCACAACATACAGTATATGTGGAAATCTGGCTTTTCTGGGGGGATTGGCTTCCCCCGGGATTTTACCCACGCACCACTACTGGGTAATGATGCTCTTCTTCGGGACAATTATCAGTTACATGAGGTGTTTATTTGGCATATAAACATACAGACAGACTGTGTGATTTTACGGTCCTTATTAAACAGCAGACCCAGTTAATGGCTATGTGTGTGTCTCAAGGCCCCTGCTCTGTGAGTCACCCTGAGTGTACAGAGAGGGTCTCCTGGGTCTCTGACTAGCTGTTAGGTTCCTTCTTGGTGGTTACTCACGTAATAAGGCTTTTATACAGTCGGGAGGAAACTGCGTCAACCCTGTCACAGGTGTTCAGCCATTAGGGATCTGAGTGAGGAAATAGATGGTTAATACCACAACAACACTATGGTTAAAGGGGTTGTCCATGGAATCTTACAACATTCGTTCAAGACACAAGTGCACACATGTAGCAAGCACACAAGCACAAACACACTAACACACACACCACAGTAACTGTTGACAGTGACAATGCTGAGTGCTGGCTGTGCTCAACACTGCAAATAAACTCAGGTACAGTCCAGCCCAGCCCAAGGCAGAGATGGTAAGTGGCTGGTTGGCTGAACAGCAATACCACAACAACATTATGTATCCATGAACCTTCTCATCCTCTTCCCTCCCTTCCTCTTCCCTCCTCCTCATCTTCCCTCCCTCCCCCTCCTCCTCTCCCTCCCTCCCTCCCTCCCTCCCTCCCTCCCTCCCTCCCTCCCTCCCTCCCTCCCTCCCTCCCTCCCTCCCTCCCTCCCTCCCTCCCTCCCTCCCTCCCTCCCTCCCTCCCTCCCTCCCTCCCTCCCTCCCTCCCTCCCTCCCCTGAGTGTGTACAATATTACAGCAATAGGTCTCTCCCCTACCCAACACACACACACACACACACACACACACACACACACACACACACACACACACACACACACACACACACACACACACACACACACACACACACACACACACACGCGCACACACACACACACACACACACACACACACACACACACACACACACACACACACACACACACACACACACACACACACACACACACACACACACACACACACACCCTCACCCTCAGACAGGTACTTAAAGCCATCAGAGAGCCCACTCCTTTGTTGTTCCAGTAAGGTGGTTGTTTTCCCTGAGCTCAACCAATCAGGGATTCACCTCAGATGAATTTGGACATGCACTGAAATGCACGAAATACCTCTGGGTAATGCATTCTTAATCACACTGTGGTGTAATATCAGTGTGTGTGTGTTGTTCCTCCAGCATCTAACTCAAATTGGCTTTGTGGTGGCCCACGATTTATGTGTTGTGCAATGAGCTGGAATCTTAATTTGCAAGCCCCAGAGAGACGCAGGGCATTGACTGCACCTTTTTGAAAGTCATAACCAATAACCATTGCCTCACCTCACCTTAGATGAGGTTCTCATCGGCTGCTTGCTGCTTTATCTAAAGCCAATATAGGGAGAAGATAATGGGTTGAGGTGAGACAAACATCACCTTGTCGTGTTGAACACATATATGGGTCCATCTAGATCTGAGGACAAACCATTCCTCATATTCTTTTCCATTTCCTCCCAAACCCACTTCTGACACCAGTGTAACGAACCAAGAGGGGGAGTAATGGAATAATGTATTCTGCCTCCGAGGAGAAGATGAAGTTCAGTTGAACAAGCTCTCCATGAGCTTCATATCTCAGTGTTAACCAGCTTGCTATAGTGGATTAATATCTCAGTGTTAACCAGCTTGTTATAGTGGATGAATATCTCAGTGTTAACCAGCTTGCTATAGTGGATTAATATCTCAGTGTTAACCAGCTTGTTATAGTGGGTGAATAAAATATGTGTCCTACAGTGCTATTCATCACTAAGTTATGAGAATCTAGAGCTTTTCAATAGGAGGAAGGCAATACATTTTTTAAATGAGATGCCATTTTCTATTCTCTTATATTGTCCCCCTGGGGCCCTTATCTTCAAGTACTGTATTAGTCTAATGTGTAAGAAATGAACCGGGGTCAGTTCCTCAGATTTTTCACACACTGTGTGTAAATATAAAAAGTACTGTGCAATATTGAAGAGCCCTCATTGCTGCTCAATCAGCCTACTTTTCCAACCTGATGGAGGAGAATAAAAACCATCCAACATGTATTTTTGATATTGTTGCAAAGCTAACTAAATCGCAGCATTCCCCAAGAGAGGGTGGCCTTCACTTCAGCAGTGATGAATTCATTAACTTCTTAGATGAAAAGATCATGATCATTAGAAAGTATATTACGGACTCCTCTTTGAATCTGCCTATTTCTCCAAAACTCAGTTGTTCTGTCTGCACAGAACTGCCAGGACCTCGGATCAATGGAGACACTCAAGTTATTTTATCCTGTATCTCTCGACACATTCACGAAAATAGTCATGGCCTCTAAACCTTCCAGCTGCTGACTGGACCAGAAGCAGTGTGTGGGTAAAATCACTAAGGAAGCCACCTCTGTCCAGTGAAGTCCACAAAGTATATTCCATGTACAGTAACAGATAGTTACATGACCTACAGCATGGTCAAGCAAGTTAATGTTTCTGACATTTTCGGACCACTAAACAACTATTGATTTAGAACCAAAGAGAGTTACTGCAAGTCACAAAGGAAACAGAAGCTCCACTATTCCAGCACCATTTACACTTCAACATTTCAACACCATCAAATCACCTCTGCTTAGTCTAATACAGAGACAACTAAAAGACACCAAAAACGATTTAGTCCAATCAACGTAATCTGAATATGATGTGGCTGTCCATGGTTCTGATTTCTGTGTTCGTGCAAGTAGAAAAACATGTTGACTCACCCTACTTGTAGAGAAACTCCAATGCCATCCTGCTCTCTTTAATGTTCACGAAACAGCTTAGTGCTCTGTCATACAGTACACACTATTATTTCTTGTCCTAGGCTACCTGGCTAAAATACTTGCTCGCTAGCCTAACTTCCATTTGTGGGCAACATTAGCTAGTTAACATTAGCCTTCTACATCTAGCTACATATTGAAATTCCATCCTTTTAATCATTAGCCAGTACGGAGAATTAAGTAAAAACAAACTCCAAATCCCTGTCTCCATCCATGGCTAATTTAGGAAAGGGCCAATTTTAGCTAGCTGGCTAGCTAGCTACCGGAGGAAAACAACACAACAAAATGCAACAATTAAAGTGTTTCTGTCAGTGACGTATGCTCTCAATGGTATTTGATAGGAGTTAACACTTTTTTAATGCACCTGGACCATGCACAGCTGAGGTCGCTCAGTTCAGCTCAACAATGATTGGCTAGTTTTGTATACTATTTTTGCCAATGGAGGCCAGATGCTTGCTGTCTTGGACCAGACAGCATCAGATAGTCGACCTACACGTAGAGAAACAGAGAGACTCTGTGTCGCTCAGAGGCTTTCTCTTGTGAGATACATTCAGCCTGTTGCAAATTGAAAGAATAAAATGGCAGCCATGAATACACGTCACTGTACTGGACCCTATTCCAACTAAACCACTGAAAGAGCTACTTCCTGTGCTTGGCCCTCCTATGTTGAACATAATTTGTATCAAACTCAATACAAGTGGCAGTAACGAAGCCTCTCCTGAAAATGCCAAAGCCTGACCCCCCCCCCCCCACTAACGGCCTATATCGAATCTCCCATTCATTCCTCTCAAGCATTTAAAATAAAAGCTGCCTTCCTGAAGACAAATAATGTATACGAAATGCTCCAGTCTGATTTTAGACCCCATCATAGTTCTGAGACTGCACTTGTGAAGGTGGTAAAGGACCTTTTAATGACGTCAGACCAAGGCTCTGCCTCTGTCCTCGTGCTTCTAGACTGTAGTACCATGTTTTGACACCATCGATCACCACATTCCTTTGGAGAGGTTGGAAACCTTCTCTACACGGCCAAGTTCTTACCTGCTTTAGATCTTATCTGTCAGAAAGATATTAGTTCGTCTCTGTGGATGGTTTGTCCTCTGACAAATCAATTGTAGGTTTCAATATTCGTCAAGGTTCCATTGTAGGACCACTTTTGTTTTCACTAGACTACTGCAATGCTGTACTCTACCAGGATAAAGCACTAAATAAACTTCAGTTAGTGCTAAACACAACTGCTAGAATCCTGACTAGAACCCCAATTTGATCATATTCACTGACCCCCCTGTCTCAGCCTCCTGTGTATATTCTGCAATAGTCTATGTGCTGGGGTGCTAGGGTCAGTCTGTCCTATCTGGTAAAATTCTCCTGTCTTGTCTGGTTTCCTGTGTGAACTTAATAAGTATGATCCTTCTAATTCTTACATCTCTCTCTCCCTCTCTCTGTCTGTCTCTGTCTCTCTGTGTCTGTCTGTGTCTGTCTCTCTCTGTCTGTCTCTGGCTCTCTGTGTCTGTCTGTGTCTGTCTCTCTCTGTCTCTCTCTGTCTCTCTCTCTGTATCTCTCTCTCTCTCTGTCTGTCTCTGGCTCTCTGTGTCTGTCTGTGTCTGTCTCTCTCTCTGTATCTCTCTCTGTCTCTGTGTGTGTCTCTCTCTTTCCCTCTCCCTCTCTCTCTCCCTCTCTCTGTCTGTCTCTGGCTCTCTGTGTCTGTCTGTGTCTGTCTTTCTCTGTCTCTCTCTCTCTGTATCTCTCTCTCTCTGTGTGTGTCTCTTTCCCTCTCCCTCGCCCACTCCCTCTCCCTCTCCCTCTCTCTCTCCCTCTCCCTCTCCCTCTCACTCTCCCTCTCACTCTCACTCTCCCTCTCTCTGAGGACCTGAGTCCTAGAACCATGCCTCAGGTCTACCAGGCCTGATGACTCCTGGCGGTCCCAGTCCACCTAGTTGTGCTGCTGCTCCAGTTTCTGCCTTTTTGCCCGTGGCTATGAAACCCTGACCTGTTCACCAGCCGTGCTACCTTGTCCCGGACCTACTGTTTTCGACCCTCTCTCACGCTCTCTAGTGCCCTCCCTCCCTCTTTCACTCTCTCTCTACCGCACCTACTGTCTTGACCTCAGAATGCTCGGCTAGGAAAATCCAACTGACATTTACTGAAGATGTGCTGACCTGTTGCACCATCTACAACCATTGTGACTGAAGAACGATCTAGCCTTAATTGCCATTCACTCTTATAATCTCCACCCGGCACAGCCCGAAGAGGACTGTTTACCCCTCAGAGCCTGGTTCCTCTTTAGGTTTCTTACTAGGTTCCTGCCTTCTAGGGCGTTTTTCCTAGCCACCATGCTTCTACATCTGCTTTGCTTGCTGTTTGGGGTTTTAGGCTGGGTTTCTGTATAAGCATTTTGTGACATCTGCTGATGTAAAAAGGGCTTTATGAATACATTTGATTTGATTTGATCGACGATGTAAGTTAATAACTGAGGTCTGTTCCTCAGCTGTTTCAGTCACTGTGTGTAAATGCAATGCAATGTTTCTTCCAATGTCCTGCAGGGATTAACGTAGGGAGCTGTTACCGTATCAACCACTTCCCAGATGATAACGACTATGACACAGACAGCTCAGAATACCTCCTGCGTGAGTGGTCATTGTCTCTTCTCTTCTTGACTTCTCTCCTCTCCTCTTCACTTCTTTTCTCGTCTCGTCTCATCTCTTCTCTTCTCCTTTTGTCTCCTATCTTCTCTTCTCTTCTCTCTTCTCCTTTTGTCTCCTATCTTCTCTTCTCTTCTCTCTTCTCCTCTTCTCCTCTCTTCTCTTTTCTCCTGTCCTTCTCTTTTCTCCTGTCCTTCTCTTCTCTTCTCTTCTCTTCTCTTCTCTTCTCTTCTCTTCTCTTCTCTTCTCTTCTCTTCTCTTCTCTTCTCTTCTCTTCTCTTCTCTCTTCTCCTCTTCTCCTCTCTTCTCCTCTCTTCTCTTTTCTTTTCTCTTCTCTTCTCTTCTCTTCTCTTCTCTTCTCTTCTCTTCTCTTCTCTTCTCTTCTCTTCTCTTCTCTTCTCTTCTCTTCTCTTCTCTTCTCTTCTCTTCTCTTCTCTTCTCTTCTCTTCTCTCCTCTCCTCTCCTCTCCTCTCCTCTCCTCTCCTCTCCTCTCTTCTCTTCTCTTCTCTTCTCTTCTTCACTTCTCTTCTAATAAATGTTCAGACCTCGTAACTGTGTGTGTAGTAATCCTAACTGTTGTTACTGCTCGTCATTTAAAGTTATGGGTATTTTTTCTTATATTCCCCCAAGACAATAGACTTTAAAGAGTGATTTTATTCAATATCTAAAACCCACAGTAGCACTCAGTGTGTACAGAAAAAAGCTGCAGGGAGTTTTTCCTCTGACTGTTAATCGTGCCTGAGTGTGTGTGAGTGTGTGTGTCCATGTGTGAGTGTGTGTGTGGGCATGTGTGTGTGACTAACCATACCTCTCTCTATTCCAGGTATTGTGCGGGCGTCCAGTGTGTTTCCTATCCTCAGCACCTGTCTGTTGATGCTGGGGGGGCTGTGTTTGGCCGTGGGACGTATCTATAGCAACAGGAACAGCATCCTGCTTAGTGCCGGCATCCTGTTCGTAGCCGCAGGTAAGCCACGCCCCCTTCAGGGCCTGACACACACACACCCTTCAGGGCCTGACACACACACACACACCCTCATCAGTTACCTGTGCTCGGTCTGAATTGTGAAGTCCATTCACAGCGCAGGCTGAGAAGGCCATGAGCTGTCCTCTACGTACATTAGAGCAGTGTGTTAGGGCTGGGGAGGTCAGTGGCACCGATCATTAAGACTGTTCATTACTTATCAGACCAGAGAGAAGATGTGTTCTGGGATCTCTGACTGATGACTAGTATTATCCAGAGGCCTGATTACACATTCCTCAAGTCAGGGCTGAAGTCTGATAGGAAAACCAATGGGGCTGAGAGATTATCTGATGTTCTGTCTCTCTCTGTCTCTGTTTCGGTGTCTCCCTCATATACACTCTCTCTCTGTGTTTCGGTCTTTCTATAACTCTCTCAGGCCTGAGTAACATCATTGGCATCATTGTCTACATCTCTAGCAACGCCGGCGACCCCAGTGACAAGCGGGATGAGGACAAGAAGAACACCTACAGCTACGGCTGGTCCTTCTACTTCGGAGCTCTGTCCTTCATTGTGGCCGAGATGGTGGCCGTCCTGGCTGTCAACATCTACATCGAGAAGAACAAGGAGGTCCGTTTCCACGCTCACCGCGACTTCATCCGCTCCATGTCCTCCTCCTCACCCTACTCACGCATACCCAGTTACCGCTTCCGCCGGCGGACGCCCCACTCCAGCTCCCGCTCCTCTGACGCTTCGCAGGAGCACTCGCCGGCGAGGCTGAAGGGTGGGACCTCAGCAACGGGGCCGTTGGGAGAATTGACCATGTACACGTTGACCCGTGAGGGGGGTCTGAAAGGGGGCGTGACGGAGAACGCATACAGCCCCGAGCACGGCTCAGGCGATTTCCTGCAGTTGCACAACTGCTTCCCCAATGACCTGAAGGACGGGGTCAACCGGCGCACCACGCCAGTGTGAGAAGAGCTTTAGACGGGCCGGTGGAGTGAGGAGGCCCCCCTGATGTGGATGGAGGATGGAGGTGGGCCTTTGGGGATAGGGGACCCCATGGTAGCCTGTCACACTGGAGAATCAGAGTCAGAGTCCGTAGTTCCAGGGAAAGACGGAGCCAGTGAAAAGACAAAGCCCCTCCTCAGTGAAAAACAACATGAGGACGAGGACTGAGGACATGGACAGAGATATAAGGTTAGAAAATGTTGCCCGTGACATGGTTTCTAAGGGTCACTGGACATAAAGAGTGCTTGCTTCTTTCCTGGTGTTCCTTTGTGCTTTTTGACTGCAACAGACTAGTCACCATCATTGTTTGTGTCGTACACTACATACAAGAAAACCATTCCCTTTAAAATGTGTCCTTGAACCGCGTAAAAGAGAAGAGAGTGGAATGTTGATGGATTTTT
Organism: Oncorhynchus kisutch; assembly: GCF_002021735.2. Taxonomy (NCBI): domain Eukaryota; kingdom Metazoa; phylum Chordata; class Actinopteri; order Salmoniformes; family Salmonidae; genus Oncorhynchus; species Oncorhynchus kisutch. The sequence continues at coordinate 2,812,521 of NW_022261983.1, read as the reverse complement.
ATTGCCAATGTGTGTTGGGAAACTGTTGAGTGAATTGTTCAATGTACAACATTTCACACTATTTTACCTGCTTTAGGTATCGAACGTAGTTCAGCTAAATGTATTGTCCAACCTGAAGCCCTCTGTCACCTTTGCATGCTACTGTATAGCCTACTGGAGTAGAGCTCTGTGTCTCTGTGTTATCTGTTAGTAGCTACTGTGTGTCACTGTCAGTTTAATAGAGAAATAAGGATTGAGGATTGAGTTCTCAACAAAGCCATTCTTTTGTATCTGGGAAAAACTAAAGGGACATGACTGACCAGCGAACCCATGTTAAACTTAATTGGTTGTAGTTAGGGTAAGGGGTTAGGTTAGAGGTTTGGTTAAGGTGAGGGTTAAGGTTAGGGGTTAGAGTTATGTTATATCATGCCCCTTTTTTTCCTGCAACCATAGTCATTTAATTCTAGACACTTCTATTGTTAAATGACCATCTGTTATAAAAATAAAAAAACACATCCAAACAACTGCTAATTTCCGGATTAAGAATGTGTTGTTGTACATTTTCAAGTTTAGAAGGGAAATAGCACCTTTGAATGTGCATACACTGAATGTACAAAACTTTAAGAACACCTGCTCTTTCCATGACATAGACTGACCAGGTGAATCCAGGTGAAAGATATGATCCTTTATTGATGTCACCTGTTAAATCTACTTCAATCAGTGTAGATGAAGGGGGGAGGCAGGTTAAAGAATGATTTTTATACCTTGAGACAAATGAGACATGGATTGTGTATGTGTGCCACTCAGAGGGGGAATGTGCAAGACAAAAGTGTCTTTGATGGTAGTAGGTGCCAGGCACACCGGTTTGTGTCAAGAACTGCAATGCTGCTGGGTTTTTCATGCTCAACAGTTTCCAGTGTGTATCAAGAATGGTCCACCAGCCAGGCAACTTGACACCTGTGGGAAGCATTGGAGTCAACATGAGCCAGCATCCCTGTGGAATGCTTTCGACACCTTATAGAGTCCATGCCCTGACGAATTGAGGCTGTTCAAAAGGACAAAAGGGGGTGGAGCTTGATATTAGGAAGGTGTTACTAATATTTGGTAAACTTAGTGTATGTTTAATTATTTTTTAAATTGATACTGGATTGATGACATTTCATCCATAACTGCTAAGTCTAACCAGCTGTCTTAAAACTTATCTCTGATACCCTTCATCCTATAGCAACCTCAATTCATCCCCATCTCATCTCATGACATCTCTGGGTCAAAGATCATTCCTACTGCTCAGTCCCCATAGAGTCCAGTCCAATATGGCCGACCTGATGATGTCAGTGGAACACCTATGGACATTCTGCAATCTTTATTTATTTCTATGTCAGTCCCCTTCCTTCAGTGTTCTAATCAAAAACCCTACTGAGATTTGACATTGTGGGGGCACTGGTCACAGCAAAAGAGCAGCTAACAAAAGCCGACTCGCCCAGGAATTGAGAGAGCACAGGACGTCTTTCATCTTTTCAACAGCCAGGCAGCTGGTTGGATAAGGATCGAGGACCAACAGAGAATGAATTGGCTGAAAGTCTGTCTGTCTGCCTGCCTACCTGTCTTTCTGCTCTCTGTCTGGGTAGATGTTTTCTAGATCTCCACCATCCAGTGCAGAACAGAGAAGTTGATCTGAAGGTTGGGAGAAAAGAAAGTGAGCCATCTCTCGAGAGGCCTTGTGACAATCCACATCTGTAACCTGGAGCTCCAGTCATACATGGCATCATTGTCCTCCAAACTTCTCTTCCATTTTGATTTCTCAGGAAATATTCCATTATAGTTTCTACAGTTCAACCCCTTGAGGTTTGGAGATTCAAGGATTCACTGCTTTATTGCCATTGTTGTGAGGAAGAGAACTGGACTATGGGCGGGGGATTTCAAAGTGGATGTTTGTCCCTGAGGGGCCACCGTAAACAGGAAATGCTGATATCATTGTGGCACCATTGAGAGTAGTTCTAACTCTGTTCTTACTCATCTGTTACAGTTGGAAACAAACGTGTGGTGGTTTGAAATGTGAAAATGTATATACAAAAGTCAACACAAACCATTTATAGAGAGAGTATTGCTGAATTCACATCACATATTTTAATAGAATAATATATCAAACAAGATGTGATGATGGAAAAATACTTTGATAGTTTGTTGCATCGGTGATGCTTTTTACTCATGGAGGTGGATACCATTGTTCCTGTCTGGGATACCATTTAATACACTGATGTAACAGTCAATGAGTGAATGGGTGTGGAGTCAGGCCCAGAGAGCAAAGGATTCGGGAAAAACACGCTTTAATGTCCAAAAATTAACAGGAACAAAAATAGTATACCCAAAACAGGTGTAACTATAAAACAAAATAGTCCCCTGATGTGAAATACTAGGACAGCGAGAAAACCCAACAAAAACCACTAACACCTCTCAGACATACAGGAGAACAAGCCCGCACAAACAGAAGCGGGCTAAATGAACTTAAATAACCCCACCCTAACAACCAAACAATAAACAGGTCAAACCAATTAGACAAAACCAAACGAACACAGAACAAAGGATCGGTGGCAGCTAGTAGACCGGCGACGACGACCGCCGAGCGCCACCCGAACAAGAAGGGGAGCCACCTTCGGTAATATTCGTGACAACTGAAAACACATTCCTGTTTCTTTCTGTAGAGTGATGAACGTAGAGGGAGAGGAACACATCTTTTCTATGACTCAACAGCTTTAATGTGCTTTCAATGTTCTAAACAGGACTACTATTGAGCCTTGCTGTAATAACAATAAAACACACACACACACACACACACACACACACACACACACACACACACACACACACACACACACACACACACACACACACACACACACACACACACACACACACACACACACACACATACACACACCTGTACTCTGTTCTCTATATTTCTTTCAGTCTCCATCCAACAGTCAACATAAAGTTGTTAATATGAATGAGAATAAATAAAATTGGGGTAAAACCTCTTGTTCATTGGCTTGTGCATGTTTTGTCTGTCGTTCTATTGTGTGTCTGATTCCCTTCAACTTCCCTATTGTTTATTCTCTTTCAGGCAAGACAAGTGTAAAACGTATCACATCTCAAATCTAATGCATAGGCATAATAGCACATACAAAGTGTCAGTATTCATGTATTCATTCTCTATGTTTTATTTATTGGTTTCAATAGAAGCTGCAATTCATGTTCAGCCTCGTTCTTTTTTCTATCCACAGATGAACTGTACAATGTCAGGAACATAAAACACCAATCTTAACTGAGCAAGCAATGCAGGTTTCAACAGGCTTTTACTATTGATCTGAGAGCTGTACCTTTTTAAAAGCACAAATCAGATTGAGAGTAGCACGCGCTCCAGCAGGTGTATCTCACTGATCATCCCTAAAGCCAACACCTCATTTGGCCGCCTTTCGTTCCAGTACTCTGCTGCCTGTGACTGGAACGAATTGCAAAAATCGCTGAAGTTGGAGACTTTTATCTCCCTCACCAACTTCAAACATCAGCTATCTGAGCAGCTAACCGATCGCTGCAGCTGTACATAGTCTATTGGTAAATAGCCCACCCTTTTTCACCTACCTCATCCCCATACTGTTTTTATTTATTTACTTTTCTGCTCTTTTGCACACCAATATCTCCACCTGTACATGACCATCTGATCATTCATCACTCCAGTGTTAATCTGCAAAATTGTAATTATTTGCCTACCTCCTCATGCCTTTTGCACACATTGTATATAGACTCCCCCTTTGTTTTCCACTGTGTTATTGACTTGTTAATTGTTTACTCCATGTGTAACTCTTTGTTGTATGCTCACACTGCTATGCTTTATCTTGGCCAGGTCGCAGTTGCAAATGAGAACTTGTTCTCAACTAGCCTACCTGGTTAAATAAAGGTGTTCTCAACTAGCCTACCTGGTTAAATAAAGGTGTTCTCAACTAGCCTACCTGGTTAAATAAAGGTGTTCTCAACTAGCCTACCTGGTTAAATAAAGGTGAAAAAAAAGGATCTAGGTCTTACTAAGCCTGGTCCAAAGACAGGCATACAAACGCACAGCCTGTCAAATAGTGAATCACTGACCTGTACTGAAGGTTGACACGAGATGTTTGAATCTCTGCAGTGAAACTCTTTGTATTCTATATACCAGTAAATGGTCAATCATTTGTATGTTTTAGTTACATTGACAAGGACGTTATGGACATGAAAAGGTAAGATATGATAATATAAGATAAGAAATCTTTCTTCCACACGCTGACCTAACCCTCGTCACTTGTCCTGGCTCTTTGCGGTATAACGACTCCTCAAAAGTTACTTTCTCTCTCAGTTTGGTAAATGTTTAACGTTATGATTGTTGTTACAGTATGTAACTTCCAGATGTTTTCCTCCAGATTTCACATAAATGTAACATTCTTTCATAAAGACATGTTCAACTTAATAAAAAAACGTTTCCCATCTCAAGAGGTAAAATAAAACAAGTATTTCAAGCCGGTCGTTCAGTGGGTAACAGGGATGTCATGTTATGCTCGACCCGCTCAGTTTCCCATCTCAAGAGGTAAAATAAAACAAGTATTTCAAGCCGGTCGTTCAGTGGGTAACAGGGATGTCATGTTATGCTCGACCCGCTCAGTTTCCCATCTCAAGAGGTAAAATAAAACAAGTATTTCAAGCCGGTCGTTCAGTGGGTAACAGGGATGTCATGTTATGCTCGACCCGCTCAGTTTCCCATCTCAAGAGGTTAAATAAAACAAGTATTTCAAGCCGGTCGTTCAGTGGGTAACAGGGATGTCATGTTATGCTCGACCCGCTCAGTTTCCCATCTCAAGAGGTAAAATAAAACAAGTATTTCAAGCCGGTCGTTCAGTGGGTAACAGGGATGTCATGTTATGCTCGACCCGCTCAGTTTCCCATCTCAAGAGGTTAAATAAAACAAGTATTTCAAGCCGGTCGTTCAGTGGGTAACAGGGATGTCATGTTATGCTCGACCCGCTCAGTTTCCCATCTCAAGAGGTAAAATAAAACAAGTATTTCAAGCCGGTCGTTCAGTGGGTAACAGGGATGTCATGTTATGCTCGACCCGCTCAGTTTCCCATCTCAAGAGGTTAAATAAAACAAGTATTTCAAGCCGGTCGTTCAGTGGGGAACAGGGATGTCATGTTATGCTCGACCCGCTCAGTTTCCCATCTCAAGAGGTTAAATAAAACAAGTATTTCAAGCCAGTCGTTCAGTGGGTAACAGGGATGTCATGTTATGCTCGACCCGCTCAGTTTCCCATCTCAAGAGGTTAAATAAAACAAGTATTTCAAGCCGGTCGTTCAGTGGGGAACAGGGATGTCATGTTATGCTCGACCCGCTCAGTTTCCCATCTCAAGAGGTAAAATAAAACAAGTATTTCAAGCCGGTCGTTCAGTGGGGAACAGGGATGTCATGTTATGCTCGACCCGCTCAGTTTCCCATCTCAAGAGGTAAAATAAAACAAGTATTTCAAGCCGGTCGTTCAGTGGGTAACAGGGATGTCATGTTATGCTCGACCCGCTCAGTTTCCCATCTCAAGAGGTAAAATAAAACAAGTATTTCAAGCCGGTCGTTCAGTGGGTAACAGGGATGTCATGTTATGCTCGACCCGCTCAGTTTCCCATCTCAAGAGGTAAAATAAAACAAGTATTTCAAGCCGGTCGTTCAGTGGGGAACAGGGATGTCATGTTATGCTCGACCCGCTCAGTTTCCCATCTCAAGAGGTTAAATAAAACAAGTATTTCAAGCCGGTCGTTCAGTGGGGAACAGGGATGTCATGTTATGCTCGACCCGCTCAGTTTCCCATCTCAAGAGGTTAAATAAAACAAGTATTTCAAGCCGGTCGTTCAGTGGGGAACAGGGATGTCATGTTATGCTCGACCCGCTCAGTTTCCCATCTCAAGAGGTAAAATAAAACAAGTATTTCAAGCCGGTCGTTCAGTGGGGAACAGGGATGTCATGTTATGCTCGACCCGCTCAGTTTCCCATCTCAAGAGGTAAAATAAAACAAGTATTTCAAGCCGGTCGTTCAGTGGGGAACAGGGATGTCATGTTATGCTCGACCCGCTCAGTTTCCCATCTCAAGAGGTAAAATAAAACAAGTATTTCAAGCCGGTCGTTCAGTGGGGAACAGGGATGTCATGTTATGCTCGACCCGCTCAGTTTCCCATCTCAAGAGGTTAAATAAAACAAGTATTTCAAGCCGGTCGTTCAGTGGGGAACAGGGATGTCATGTTATGCTCGACCCGCTCAGTTTCCCATCTCAAGAGGTTAAATAAAACAAGTATTTCAAGCCGGTCGTTCAGTGGGTAACAGGGATGTCATGTTATGCTCGACCCGCTCAGTTTCCCATCTCAAGAGGTTAAATAAAACAAGTATTTCAAGCCGGTCGTTCAGTGGGGAACAGGGATGTCATGTTATGCTCGACCCGCTCAGTTTCCCATCTCAAGAGGTTAAATAAAACAAGTATTTCAAGCCGGTCGTTCAGTGGGGAACAGGGATGTCATGTTATGCTCGACCCGCTCAGTTTCCCATCTCAAGAGGTTAAATAAAACAAGTATTTCAAGCCGGTCGTTCAGTGGGGAACAGGGATGTCATGTTATGCTCGACCCGCTCAGTTTCCCATCTCAAGAGGTTAAATAAAACAAGTATTTCAAGCCGGTCGTTCAGTGGGGAACAGGGATGTCATGTTATGCTCGACCCGCTCAGTTTCCCATCTCAAGAGGTTAAATAAAACAAGTATTTCAAGCCGGTCGTTCAGTGGGGAACAGGGATGTCATGTTATGCTCGACCCGCTCAGTTTCCCATCTCAAGAGGTTAAATAAAACAAGTATTTCAAGCCGGTCGTTCAGTGGGGAACAGGGATGTCATGTTATGCTCGACCCGCTCAGTTTCCCATCTCAAGAGGTTAAATAAAACAAGTATTTCAAGCCGGTCGTTCAGTGGGGAACAGGGATGTCATGTTATGCTCGACCCGCTCAGTTTCCCATCTCAAGAGGTTAAATAAAACAAGTATTTCAAGCCGGTCGTTCAGTGGGGAACAGGGATGTCATGTTATGCTCGACCCGCTCAGTTTCCCATCTCAAGAGGTTAAATAAAACAAGTATTTCAAGCCGGTCGTTCAGTGGGGAACAGGGATGTCATGTTATGCTCGACCCGCTCAGTTTCCCATCTCAAGAGGTTAAATAAAACAAGTATTTCAAGCCGGTCGTTCAGTGGGGAACAGGGATGTCATGTTATGCTCGACCCGCTCAGTTTCCCATCTCAAGAGGTTAAATAAAACAAGTATTTCAAGCCGGTCGTTCAGTGGGGAACAGGGATGTCATGTTATGCTCGACCCGCTCAGTTTCCCATCTCAAGAGGTTAAATAAAACAAGTATTTCAAGCCGGTCGTTCAGTGGGGAACAGGGATGTCATGTTATGCTCGACCCGCTCAGTTTCCCATCTCAAGAGGTTAAATAAAACAAGTATTTCAAGCCGGTCGTTCAGTGGGGAACAGGGATGTCATGTTATGCTCGACCCGCTCAGTTTCCCATCTCAAGAGGTAAAATAAAACAAGTATTTCAAGCCGGTCGTTCAGTGGGGAACAGGGATGTCATGTTATGCTCGACCCGCTCAGTTTCCCATCTCAAGAGGTTAAATAAAACAAGTATTTCAAGCCGGTCGTTCAGTGGGTAACAGGGATGTCATGTTATGCTCGACCCGCTCAGTTTCCCATCTCAAGAGGTAAAATAAAACAAGTATTTCAAGCCGGTCGTTCAGTGGGGAACAGGGATGTCATGTTATGCTCGACCCGCTCAGTTTCCCATCTCAAGAGGTAAAATAAAACAAGTATTTCAAGCCGGTCGTTCAGTGGGGAACAGGGATGTCATGTTATGCTCGACCCGCTCAGTTTCCCATCTCAAGAGGTTAAATAAAACAAGTATTTCAAGCCGGTCGTTCAGTGGGGAACAGGGATGTCATGTTATGCTCGACCCGCTCAGTTTCCCATCTCAAGAGGTAAAATAAAACAAGTATTTCAAGCCGGTCGTTCAGTGGGGAACAGGGATGTCATGTTATGCTCGACCCGCTCAGTTTCCCATCTCAAGAGGTAAAATAAAACAAGTATTTCAAGCCGGTCGTTCAGTGGGGAACAGGGATGTCATGTTATGCTCGACCCGCTCAGTTTCCCATCTCAAGAGGTTAAATAAAACAAGTATTTCAAGCCGGTCGTTCAGTGGGGAACAGGGATGTCATGTTATGCTCGACCCGCTCAGTTTCCCATCTCAAGAGGTAAAATAAAACAAGTATTTCAAGCCGGTCGTTCAGTGGGGAACAGGGATGTCATGTTATGCTCGACCCGCTCAGTTTCCCATCTCAAGAGGTTAAATAAAACAAGTATTTCAAGCCGGTCGTTCAGTGGGGAACAGGGATGTCATGTTATGCTCGACCCGCTCAGTTTCCCACCACAAAACAGCAGATAATGGCCAAGTAAAAAGCAATGGCAGTTTTAACAAGACTTTATTCATATAAAAAACTGATTTACTGAATGTTCCATTTGGTCTTTATTGAAGGGCATTCATTTAAAATAGCAGGCTTTAACAATTACATATTTGTGCACAACTTCTAATAAAAAAAAAACATATTTGGCAATGACATGCAGTACAAGTAGTGGAATGTTAGATAAACAGACTGGTACCCAGGCTACACTGATAGTGAAGCATATTTCAAACTAGATACAGTTTTGCTTAGAGGCTGAAGGTAATATTTGTTTACATGTAACATGTAGTTGCTTTAGATGAGGTGGAATATATCCTTCTTAGAACAGAAGCAGTGGATAAAAAGGACTGTCATAATGCTTTCTTTTTCTGTTTTTACTTATTGCTTTCAATACAAGCAGCAGTGCACATGCTAACAAATATCCATCAGTCACATTGCTTTCAATACAAGCAGCAGTGCACATGCTAACAAAATATCCATCAGTCACATTGCTTTCAATACAAGTAGCAGTGCACATGCTAACAAAATATCCATCAGTCACATTGCTTTCAATACAAGCAGCAGTGCCCATGCTAACAAAATATCCATCAGTCACATTGCTTTCAATACAAGCAGCAGTGCACATGCTAACAAAATATCCATCATTCACATTGCTTTCAATACAAGCAGCATTGCACATGCTAACAAATATCCATCAGTCACATTGCTTTCAATACAAGCAGCAGTGCACATGCTAACAAATATCCATCAGTCACATTGCTTTCAATACAAGCAGCAGTGCACATGCTAACAATATGTCCATCGATCACACTGTCAGGGGAAATATAATCAATCCAAGAAAATAATGCAGGTATAATGTTTTTAACAGGATAGATGTAATGGAGCTGATAGATTCCACAAGAAAGACATGTCTGCTCTTCACAATATATGTCTTCCAGAAGGATCCGTAACTGAACACGACACGGAACTGTGCTCCTTAAAGAATCTGAAGTGCCCCTTTAACTCTACTTCATGTGATTGTTGGGTTCTAACTTGAATTATAAACTGGGTGGTTCAAGCCCTAAACGCTGATTGGCTGACAGCTCTGGTATTTCAGGCCATATACCACGGGTATAACAAAACATTTATTTTTACTGCTCTAATTACGTTGGTAACCAGTTTATAATAACAATAAAGCTCCTCGGGTGGGTGTGGTATATTGGCCACATACCACACCCCCTTGTGCCTTATTGCGTCTGCTTCTTCCTGTCACCACATTAGAACTGATTGATTATGGTACATGAACAAGAAATAAACATGTTAGAGGCCAATGAAGGGTGAAGCAGAACTTTATGAATGGAAAGTTACTGTGAGAGAAAAGGGGAACAGAGTATATGAGTATATGAAGGTGAACAGGTCACTGATAAACATTATGGAGAAGTGACTAGAGAAAGAACAACTGCTACCAGACTGCCCGACCCAAAGACAACAGCACAACAGTTAGGCAATGTTGGGCAACAGATAAGGATTTCCAAGAAGTGGAGTACCCCTACTCTTGTTCTGACATATAAATGGTTGTTTGATCATATGCAGAGTGTGCTTGCAGCTGAGGCACCCAGTGGGTTGAAGACACTTTTTATAGTCTTTTTACTTGGTTTGTTCAGAACCGAACTCTGTAATTTTAGAGTGAAATATGACTCACTTTGGCCTCTGCTCTGAGACATTGTTTGCAGAGGTACATGGATATACCTGTTTTTGAGGAATGACACTGCTCTTAGATCTAAATATTAAAACACAGTCACCTTGGCCCACAGACAGAAACTAACAGAGAGTGGCTCCATTTCCACCAATCAACTGATTGGTTTCAGATCAGTCACCCACTGGGCACAGACGTCAGACGTCAGTTCAAAGTCTAATTTTGATTTACATTTCAACTAATGTGATTTCAATGTGAAATCAACAAAATATTTCACGATGTCATTGGATTTAGGTTAAAAGTTTGGTGAAAAAAATATGAAATTCCTTTTTGCAAATTCAATCAGTTTTCCACATCGGTTCAATGTCATCACATAGATTTTGTTTTTAAATGATGTGGAAACAACGTTGATTCAACCAGTTTTTGCTCGGTGGGCAGTGTCATACGAAGGAAAGTGATGTGGTGGTTGGACTCACTCAATCAACATACCAACCACATTGGACCAATCAATCAATTGAACCATTTCCCCTTCTGTCCTTCCCTACATTGTTCTATAAAAGCATGAATAAAATAACAGTGGTAGAATGAGAGGAGAGGTTGAAGAATGAGAGGAGAGGTTGAAGAATGAGAGGAGAGGTTGAAGAATGAGAGGAGAGGTTGAAGAATGAGAGGAGAGGTTGAAGAATGAGAGGAGAGGTTGAAGAATGAGAGGAGAGGTTGAAGAATGAGAGGAGAGGTTGAAGAATGAGAGGAGAGGTTAAAGAATGAGAGGAGAGGTTAAAGAATGAGAGGAGAGGTTGAAGAATGAGAGGAGAGGTTAAAGAATGAGAGGAGAGATTGAAGAATGAGAGAAGTCACAGGCTGCAGATGGAGACAGAGGCAGTGGGTTTAGATGACCTCAGTTGTGACGACAGACCTGCCTCTGAAACTAGCCAATCACCAGTGGTTGAAAAAGCAGCGTGTCGAATGACCAACTTCTGTTGGGAGGCCATTCACACCACATGATGATGCAATCCCATCACTTTGTAATTGACCTTTCACAATAGAAGGAGACGTTCAGAGGCGTGATGTGGTCTTTGAAATGCCTATTCATACATAAAGTGAAGGATCTGTGCATCAAATCTATAGCCAATAAATCAACTGAAAATACTTTATTTGGAGAAAAATGCTTACAGTTCCATTACTCCAGTGGAAAAATCCTGTTATCTAAGATTCTAATCAACCTTTAACTGTTCTAAAAGGGTAAACACAGGTAGACGTAGAAACTGTATGAACACCATAGTGGATTGACACTCACTGCAATAGATGTAGAAACTGTATGAACACCATAGTGGATTGACACTCACTGCAATAGACGTAGAAACTGTATGAACCCCATAGTGGATTGACACTCACTGCAATAGATGTAGAAACTGTATGAACACCATAGTGGATTGACACTCACTGCAATAGATGTAGAAACTGTATGAACACCATAGTGGATTGACACTCACTGCAATAGATGTAGAAACTGTATGAACACCATAGTGGATTGACACTCACTGCAATAGATGTAGAAACTGTATGAACACCATAGTGGATTGACACTCACTGCAATAGATGTAGAAACTGTATGAACACCATAGTGGATTGACACTCACTGCAATAGATGTAGAAACTGTATGAACCCCATAGTGGATTGACACTCACTGCAATAGATGTAGAAACTGTATGAACACCATAGTGGATTGACACTCACTGCAATAGATGTAGAAACTGTATGAACACCATAGTGGATTGACACTCACTGCAATAGACGTAGAAACTGTATGAACCCCATAGTGGATTGACACTCACTGCAATAGATGTAGAAACTGTATGAACACCATAGTGGATTGACACTCACTGCAATAGATGTAGAAACTGTATGAACACCATAGTGGATTGACACTCACTGCAATATATGTAGAAACTGTATGAACACCATAGTGGATTGACACTCACTGCAATAGATGTAGAAACTGTATGAACCCCATAGTGGATTGACACTCACTGCAATAGATGTAGAAACTGTATGAACACCATAGTGGATTGACACTCACTGCAATAGATGTAGAAACTGTATGAACACCATAGTGGATTGACACTCACTGCAATAGATGTAGAAACTGTATGAACACCATAGTGGATTGACACTCACTGCAATAGATGTAGAAACTGTATGAACACCATAGTGGATTGACACTCACTGCAATAGATGTAGAAACTGTATAAACACCATAGTGGATTGACACTCACTGCAAAAGCGACATCTTCCTCACTGTCTAGTTCACATTTACTGATGTTGTAGAATGTAATTTATAATAAAGAGGCATCAGCACAATTGATCTAGCAGGGGAAATGATCCTTGGATATGAATATCTGATACCAGACTACCAAGGCGATGCGAGCCCTTGAACATTTACATTTAATTGAGTTTTTGTATGATATTGCACTCATTAACTGCCAGCCCTCATGATTGCATAATTGCACCTCATAATGTTCCCGTTTTGAATTCTGTTCTGTTCTGATGGTCGAAGCTAGCGCAACGTTAGCATAACAACAGGCACATTAGTGTAAACTAGCACTATATACGCTTGTTGATTCATTGTGTGATAGCTGAGTATTAACATGACCCTCCTAGAAATGGCCTGGGGCCGGGCTAATCTAATTTAGCTTGCCGGACGGTGTTGAGCCTATTCACTGTTTCTCATCCTTCACAGGTTGACAGAGGTTCTGTGGTGTGATGATGTTGATCATCATTGCCAGGGATGCTGGGGACATGTGTTGTCGCTGTTGGCTGTTGCTTGGCGACGCCGCAGGTGGATGGTGTTTGATTCTACACCGGAAACAGATAGGAGGTTAGTTGGGGAGACAGGCGGCACGGAAATATACCATTATTACAAATATAGAAAGGTCTCCCAACTGACATGTCATCAGAGATAGAGAGAGAGAGAGTGAGAGAGAGGGAGGGAGGGAGAGAAAGGGAGAGAAAGAGAGCGAAAGTGAGAGGAGGAAAGGGAGAGAGCTCAAAAGAGAGAGAGAGAAATTGCTAATCTTTCTCTCAAGAAGGGTGGGAGGAGGTTTGGGGTTGGGTTGAGAAAGAGAGAGGTTTCACAGAGAATGAATCCAGGTGAACAAAAGTGCTAATGAACACAAAGGTCTTGATTCAACTCCATGGGCCTTAGTTTGTCTTCCAGTGTTGCTGATTACTGTCCATCTGCTGGTTCAGTAGGCTTCTGATTGTGCTTCTGAAGAGCACGTTAGTTCTATCAGAGTGCATTCTGTTTCTGTAAGTGTGAAACATTATGATTCTCTGCGGCTTTTTAAGCACATACACGCGCATTCGTGCACGTGCACATAAACACACACAATTGCACGCACACACACACTGCAGAGTGTGCCCTTTTCCCCTTTTGTCACATCGTCATCCTCCATTTATTGTGTTAAAACTGCGGGCTGTGAGAGACTTGACACTACAGAAAATGGGCCCTGCCTAAAGTTGGGCACAGTAGTTTAGAAAAAGTCCAGACATCTGTATCCTCATGTCTTACACATTGAAATACAGTATGAAAGGTGTCTATAATGACAATTCTACTATTTCACACTCTGATTCTGTTTCATCCCACACACACACCCTCTGAACCCACACACAACCTCTGTACCCACACACACCCTCTGAACCCACACACACCCTCTGAACCCATACACACCCTCTGAACCCATACACACCCTCTGAACCCACAAACACCCTGAACCCATACACTCTCTGAACCCACACACCCCCTCTGAACCCACACACACCCTCTGAACCCACACACACCCTCTGAACCCACACACACCCGCTGAACCCACACACACCTGCTGAACCCACACACACACACCCACCCCACACTCACTCTCGCAGCACCATGTTGGAGGAGAAGAAGACCAAGGTGAAGATCACGTTCTTCGACCTCCTGGTGGGCATCTCCTGCATGGTGGCTGCCATGGTGACGGACCACTGGACTGTACTGAGCCCGCCGTTCGACAAGTTCAACACCACCTGTGAGACGGCCCACTTTGGCCTCTGGAAGCTCTGCATGAAGACCATTTTCATGGTGGAGGAAGATTTCATCACACATTCTCTCTGATTCTGTTTCATTCATTAAGTCCAAGAAAATCCCTTTTTTCACTATTTAGTCTGAGGATTCATTCCATTTATATTCCAGTATAGTATAAATGATGGATTTAGTAGCATCTTCAAGCAGCTATACATATAGAATAGCAGACACTTAAAACACAACAACCAAAATAATATGAAACAGCAGAGGAACAAGTGGAGACACCTGTTGCTATACAATTACATGCCATTTCAAGGACTTAACCCATTCATCTGCAGAGTGGATGTACTTGAATAACAAAGGATGTATATCGCTAGACAGTGGATTAAATACAATCCTTTCATGATTCCTTCACTGTCAACTATTAAGGTGTAAAGATATATTATCTTTAGTCCTCTGTAGTCCTCTGTTAAATTTAAATATATCCTTCCTTTTCCCGAATTTGGATTGGGTGCAGCAGTCAGATGGGGCCCCCCGTGTCTCAGGCCCCTCAGTGATTGGTGGAGAAATAGATCAGCTCGTAAAAAAGGAACTCTCCCATGAGCCCCTTAAATGGAGCCAGAGAGCAACAAGACCCTTTCTGATAGGTAGAAATAACACGGGAATCTATTAAAAAGAACATGTTCTAAATATTCACATTTGATTTCAAGGGTATCTAGAACAACAATATCTACAGAATGTGTACAATATTCTGAATCGTCAATGTCGTATGAAAGCTTAAACCAGGTCGAGCCCTCAACCCGTCTGGTTCGATCGTACCCCATCACAGCACCTAACCCCAAGTAGCTCAGACTGGTGGAAGTTGGTAAATATTTCACATCCTTCTTCACAGCAGTGCTGTATAGACTCGGGCTACACACTGTAAACATGTTCCTGAGAGGGAGAGTAGGAATCTAGGGCACTGTTATCTGGCCCCTTTTCTTCCAGCAGAAGCAGAGATCTGTGGATGGAGAGAGCTGGAGAGAGAGAGAGAGAGAGAGAGAGAGAGAGAGAGAGAGAGAGAGAGAGAGAGAGAGAGAGAGAGAGAGAGAGAGAGAGAGAGAGAGAGAGAGAGAGAGAGAGAGAGAGAGAGAGAGAGAGAGAGAGAGAGAGAGGAGATATTTCATGCTTTTTTGAGGCTGCTGGAGAAGACTAATTCTTAATACTCCTTTCTAGGAGCTAGACAATCTCACAGGGACCTTTACTATAATACACAACCACACACACACACTTCATACACTCTCTCAGCACCATGTTGGAGGAGAAGAAGACCAAGGTGAAGGTCACATTCTTCGTCATCCTGGTGGGCATCTCCTGCATGCTGGCTGCAATGGTGACGGACCACTGGACTGTACTGAGCCCGCCGTTCGACAAGTTCAACGCCACCTGTGAGACGGCCCACTTTGGCCTCTGGAAGCTCTGCATGAAGACCATCTTCATGGTGGAGGAGGACCCTGAGGGCCAGGGCTGTGGCCCCATCAGTCTGCCCGGAGGTAAGGGCTGCTTCTACCCTCCGTCTCTGTTAGGGTCAGGGAGTCTACCCAGAGCTAGGGGTCCTTTACTGTATATCCTCCAGGTGGTACGCAGGTCGACGTTTATTGGGATGAATCTTGTCCTGGAGGCAGAACTGAGTGATCTCCACTTGTTTGGCCAGCAAGTCAAAATTGGCTATATATTGTAAAGATGTATGAAAACTATAATGAGCTTTCTTTTTTTAAATTTAAGGTTAGGGTTAGGCATAAGGTTAGCAGTGTGGTTCAGGTTAGGGTTAGGTTTCAAATTGAATTTATGACTTTGTGGCTGTGCCAGCTGGTGACCACCCTGCAGAGCTGCCTCCAGTACATGAGTCATCCCAATAAATGCCAACATGCAGGTGGTGCAGTGTGATTGTTTCTAACCCTCTGTGTCAGTTCGTGTAAGGCTGGTTCCCAAATGAAACCCTATTCACTACACAGTATACTACTTCTGACCAGACACGACATAGGTAATAGGGTGCCATTTGGGACACAGACAGAGATGAATAACTAGCAGAGCAGTAAATGCCTCTTTGCTCTTCTGCCTCTGTGTCTGTCTGCTTGCCAGGAAGGTGTTTGTTTCTAACCCTGTTTCTTCTGAGGCTAAAAGAACACGGTTAACCCCTTTCTCTGTCTAGTAGTGTCTCCCCAGAGGCAAGGGGCGATTGACCATATCTGTCTCTATTAGTGAGCTACAGTAAGGGTGAGGGGTTACATGGGCTGCAGAAATTCATCTCCTGGCTTGTTGTTGCTGGTGGGGGTCGTTACCAATATGCGGCTTTCCAATTAGAATTTGGCTAACTTGTCAGGGATTCAGAGACTCTCCCCCTGCTTTTCTGTCTGAGCGTACAGTAGACCTGCCCCTCTCCACTTCCATCTCTGCAGATGTCAGAGGGTAGAGGAGAGACAGCTGAGAGGTGTCAGTGTACTTCCCTCTCACACACACACACACACACACACACACACACACACACACACACACACACACACACACACACACACACACACACACACACACACACACACACACACACACACACACACACACAGCCCCCCAGAGTTACTGTGTGTGCATGTGTGTGTGTGTGTGTGAGAGAGACAGACAGAGAGAGAGAGAGAGAGAGAGAGAGAGAGAGAGAGAGAGAGAGAGAGAGAGAGAGAGAGAGAGAGAGAGAGAGAGAGAGAGGCAGTTTTAACTATGTGTGTTTCACTTGCTCTGGCAATGTAAACATATGTTTCCCATGCCAATAAAGCCCTTAATTGAAATTGAATTGAATAGAGAGAGAGAGAGAGAGAGAGAGAGAGAGAGAGAGAGAGAGAGAGAGAGAGAGAGAGAGAGAGACAGAGACAGAGACAGAGACAGAGACAGAGCGAGAGGGTTTTCTTTGCCATGAAAAAGGAACATAAAATTTGACATACTAATTAGGTTCAGGCTAAAAATACTTGAATCAGTTATAGAATCCATTGCACTTTATAGTTGTGAGGTCTGGGGTCTGCTCACCAACCAAGAATTCACAAAATGGGACAAACACCAAATTGAGACTCTGCATGCAGAATTCTGCAAAAACATCCTCTATGTACAACATAAAATACCAAATAGTGTATGCAGAGCGGATTTAGGCCGATACCTGCTAATTATCAAAATTCAGAAAAGAGCTGTTAAATTCTACACCCACCTAAAAGGAAGCGATTCCCAAACCTTCCATAACAAAGCCATCACCTACAGAGAAATTAACCTGGAGAAGAACCCCCTAAGTAAGCTGGTTCTGAGGCTCAGTTCACAAACACAAACAGACCACACAGAGCCCCAGGACAGCAACACAATTAGACCCAACCACATCATGAAAAAACAAAAAGATCATTATTTGACACATTGGAAAGAATTAACAAAAAAACTGCCGAAGGCAGACCTGGCTCTCAAGAGAAGACACTCTATGTGCACACTGCCCACAAAATGAGGTGGAAACTGAGCTGCACTTCCTATCTTCCTGCCAAATGTATGACTTTTTTAGAGATACATACTTCCCTCAGATCACACAGACCAACAAAGAATTAGAAAACAAATCCAATTTTGATCAACTTCTATATCTATTGGGTGAAATACCACAGTGTGCCATCACAGCAGCAGATTTGTGACCTGTTGCCACAAGAAAAGGGCGACCAGTGAAGAACAAACACCATTGTAAATACATCCTATATTTAGGTTTATTTATAACTATTTTCACATCATTACAACACTGTATATGATTGACATTATATGACATTTGAAATGTATTTATTCTGTTGTAACTTTGTGAGTGTAATGTTTACTATTATTTTGATTGTTTATTTCACTTTAGTTTATTTTCTATTTCACATGCTTTGGCAATGTTAACATATGTTTCCCATGCCAATAAAGCCCTTTAAATTGAGAGAGAGAGAGAGACAGGTTTAACTGTGAGGGAGAGACAGAGAGAGAGAGACAGGTTTAACTGTGAGGGAGAGACAGAGACAGAGAGACAGAGAGGTGAGAGAGAGAGAGAGAGAGAGAGAGAGAGAGAGAGAGAGAGAGAGAGAGAGAGAGAGATAGAGACAGAGACAGAGACAGAGACAGAGACAGAGACAGAGACAGAGAGAGAGCGAGAGCGAGAGCGCACGCGAGAGAGAGAGAGAGAGAGAGACAGAGACAGAGACAGAGAGCGAGAGAGAGAGAGAGACAGAGACAAGAGACAAGAGACAGAGACAGAGAGACAGAGACAGAGACAGAGAGACAGAGACAGATTTGTGACCTGTTGCCACGAGAAAAGGGCAACCAGTGAAGAACACACGCCATTGTAAATACAACCCATATCTATGCTTATTTATTTTATCTTGTGTCCTTTACCATTAGTACATTGTTAAAACACGGTATATATATAACATGACATGTGTAATGTCTTTATTGTTTTGAAACTTCTGTATGTGTGATGTTTACAGTTAATTTTTATTGTTTATTTCACTTTATATATTCACTTTATATATTATCTACCTCACTTGCTTTGGCAAGTTGACATGTTTCCACACACACATGTTTCCCATGCCAATAAAGCCCTTGAATTGAATTGACAGAGACAGAGACAGAGATAGAGACAGAGACACACAGAGAGAGAGAGAGAGAGGCTGGTTTGTGTGTGTGAGTGTGGACAAGACAGAGCTGCTCTTCCTCCCGGGGAAGACCTACCCGCTCCATAACATCTCCATCACGGTTGACAACTCCAGTGTCCCCCTCACAGAGTGCAAATAACCTTTACGTGACCCTGGACAACATCCTGTCGTTCTCTGCAAACATAAAAGCACTGACATGGTATTGCAGGTTCATGCTCTACAACATCCATAGAGTATGACCCTACCTCACACAGGAAGTGGCGCAGGTCCTAATCCAGGCCCTTGTCATCTCCCGTTTGGACTACTGCAACTCGCTGTTGGCTGGGCTCCCTGCTTGTGCCATCAAACCCCTGCAATTTATCCAGAACACCGCAACCCGCCTGATGTTCAACCTTCCCAAGTTCTCCCATGTCACCCCACTCCGCAGCCCATCCCATTGGCTTCCAGTCGAAGCTCACATCCAATACAGACCATGGTACTTACCTATGGAGCAGAAAGAGAAACTGTCTCTCCCTTCCTCAAACCGTACACTCCAACCTGAGTACTCCATTCTGCCACCTCTGGTCTCTTGGCCCTCCCACCCCAACAGGAGGTCAGCACCCGCTCAGCCCAGTCCAAGCTCTTCTCCTTCCTGGCACCCTAATGGTGGAACCACCTTCCCCCTGAAGAGTCCCTGCCCCGTCTTCCAAAAACATCTGAAATCCCGCCTCTTCAAAGAGTATCTTGAATAATTCCACAGCACCCCCGTTTAGGAAATTGCCTTCCGTAAACAAAAATTCAGACTCGCTAGTCCAACCGAGGTGTTTGAATTGACTCGCTAGTCCAACCGAGGTGTGTGAATTGACTCGCTAGTCCAACCGAGGTGTGTGAATTGACTCACTAGTCCAACCGAGGTGTGTGAATTGACTCGCTAGTCCAACCGAGGTGGTGTGTGAATTGACTCGCTAGTCCAACCGAGGTGTGTGAATTGACTCGCTAGTCCAACTGAGGTGTGTGAATTGACTCGCTAGTCCAACCGAGGTGTGTGAATTGACTCGCTAGTCCAACCGAGGTGTGTGAATTGACTCGCTAGTCCAACCGAGGTGTGTGAATTGACTCGCTAGTCCAACCGAGGTGTGTGAATTGACTCGCTAGTCCAACCGAGGTGTGTGAATTGACTCACTAGTCCAACCGGGGTGTGTGAATCTCGCTAGTCCAACCGAGGTGTGTGAATTGACTCGCTAGTCCAACAGAGGTGTGTGAATTGACTCGCTAAACTGGATGTGCTAGATGTACTACATTCAGTCGTTCACACTTGGAAGAAAGGCAGTGGGAACTGTCTAAATACAGGTGTGGAAGCCATGAGGATGTGGAAGACAGGCAGTGGGAACTGTCTAAATACAGATGTGGAAGCCATGAGGATGTGGAAGACAGGGAGTGGGAACTGTCTAAATACAGGTGTGGAAGCCATGAGGATGTGGAAGACAGGGAGTGGGAACTGTCTAAATACAGGTGTGGAAGCCATGGGGATGTGGAAGACAGGGAGTGGGAACTGTCTAAATACAGGTGTGGAAGACATGGGGATGTGGAAGACAGGCAGTGGGAACTGTCTAAATACAGGTGTGGAAGCCATGGGGATGTGGAAGACAGGCAGTGGGAACTGTCTAAATACAGGTGTGGAAGACATGGGGATGTGGAAGACAGGCAGTGGGAACTGTCTAAATACAGGTGTGGAAGCCATGAGGATGTGGAAGACAGGCAGTGGGAACTGTCTAAATACAGGTGTGGAAGACATGGGGATGTGAAAGACAGGCAGTGGGAACTGTCTAAATACAGGTGTGGAGTGGGAACTGTCTAAATACAGCTGTGGATTGGGAACTGTCTAAATACAGCTGTGGAGTGGGAACTGTCTAAATACAGCTGTGAATTGGGAACTGTCTAAATACAGCTGTGGAGTGGGAACTGTCTAAATACAGCTGTGGAGTGGGAACTGTCTAAATACAGCTGTGGAGTGGGAACTGTCTAAATACATCTGTGGATTGGGAACTGTCTAAATACAGCTGTGGATTGGGAACTGTCTAAATACAGCTGTGGAGTGGGAACTGTCTAAATACAGCTGTGGAGTGGGAACTGTCTAAATACAGCTGTGAATTGGGAACTGTCTAAATACAGCTGTGGAGTGGGAACTGTCTAAGTACAGCTGTGGAGTGGGAACTGTCTAAATACAGCTGTGGAAGCCATGGGGATGTGCTACTATGTAAATAATTCAAGGTTACAGATATGGATGTGATAATACGTTTATTTTTAAGTGCAAGTATAAAGATTGCATTGGCTTTGAATAATTACAACATTGTCAGTGTTGGAAGTGACTATTCCACTATGTTCAGGCCAGTATTCACTCAATACTGCCTGTGAATGGGTGTTCGATTAGATGGCCATATGGTCTTGTTCAAGGAGGAAATTCACTGGGACAATTGCTGTCATTCAATGCATTGCTGCATACCATTCAACCACAATCTGTGGAATTGTGGATCCAGTTGTGTTTGGTGGCTATAGACTTCACTGCAGACAGATGTAGGATCATAATCTGACCTATTTTGTCACAGCAAAAATAATCCTGCAGCAACAGGAATTGAACATTTAGTCCATAATGTTTTGATCAGTGGTTAAACTGTTAGATTAGATTCATTTAATAGTCACATGTACAGGGTTACAGATGTATTACAGGGTACAGTGAAATTCAGGTAGCTGACTAGTGAAGGTCTGGGGTTAGAAGCTATTGGCCAGTGTGTTGCGTGTAGTTGCCGTATCAGGCTGTGATACAGCCCGGCAGTAGGCTCTCGATGGTGCTCCTGTAGAACACAGCAAGCGTCCTTGGAGACAGGCCACATTTCTTCATCCTCCTGTTAGATTAGGGGCTGTTAGTGACCCAGAGGAAAGTGAGGCATAATGGGATTTATCCAGGTTTCCAGCCACACAGTCAACTGATGTTATGTGTTAGCTGCTCATTAAGACACACTGTTGGGGCTGGGGGTTGGAAAGGGGTTGGGTGTGAGGCAGAATACATCAACACAGCGCAGCGCCAGCAAAGAATATTACATTGTGTGAAAAACACCACAGGATCATACACGCCTAAATGTCTACCCGTGGTGGGAGTCAGGGTGACTCACCTTAATAACATGCTTTGCATTCCAAACCGATTGGAGCTGATCACCGTGTGACATGCGCTACCCTTCATTTCCGTTCACTCCTGTTCGCCGTACACTTTTGTCATTTACCTCCGTAATTACAAGGCATTTGTCTTCCGCAACAAGATGCCTTGATGACATTTGAAAACGGCCTTCCCTATAAATGACGCATGACTTCTTGACTGGTTTTAAATCAAACAGACACTTTAATGAACACCACCATCACGTCAGCCAGGAAATAACACTAGGGGCATATTGTTGGAGTGATGGATGGTTTCATGTGTGTGTCTTTGTCTGTGTCTCTCTCTCTCGCTCTATCTCTCTCTCTGTGTGTGTGTGTGTGTGTGTGTGTTTCTCTGTGTGGTGTGTGTGTGTGTGTGTTGGGAGGAATGTAAGTGGCTCACAGACAGATAGACAGTAGATAGTAGGCAGTTGAATTACCTGTTCATTTGGAAGGAAGGGACCAGATGGTTATTGGCTTAACTCTCAGGAGGGTAGTATTTTTGGAGTCCCTGAGCAAGGAAATTAGTTCAGGATGAGACACAGCTGGATAAATGGAGATGGGTGCAAACTGTAGTTTCTCAACCCCGGTGTTCTGTAACTGTAGTGTTTCTCAACCTCTGTGTTCTATAACTGTAGTGTTTCTCAACCTCTGTGTTCTATAACTGTAGTGTTTCTCAACCTCTGTGTTCTATAACTGTAGTGTTTCTCAACCTCTGTGTTCTGTAACTGTAGTGTTTCTCAACCTCTGTGTTCTATAACTGTAGTGTTTCTCAACCTCTGTGTTCTATAACTGTAGTGTTTCTCAACCTCTGTGTTCTATAACTGTAGTGTTTCTCAACCTCTGTGTTCTATAACTGTAGTGTTTCTCAACCTCTGTGTTCTATAACTGTAGTGTTTCTCAACCTCTGTGTTCTATAACTGTAGTGTTTCTCAACCTCTGTGTTCTATAACTGTAGTGTTTCTCAACCTCTGTGTTCTATAACTGTAGTGTTTCTCAACCTCTGTGTTCTGTAACTGTAGTGTTTCTCAACCTCTGTGTTCTATAACTGTAGTGTTTCTCAACCTCTGTGTTCTATAACTGTAGTGTTTCTCAACCTCTGTGTTCTATAACTGTAGTGTTTCTCAACCTCTGTGTTCTGTAACTGTAGTGTTTCTCAACCTCTGTGTTCTATAACTGTAGTGTTTCTCAACCTCTGTGTTCTATAACTGTAGTGTTTCTTAACCTCTGTGTTCTATAACTGTAGTGTTTCTCAACCTCTGTGTTCTATAACTGTAGTGTTTCTCAACCTCTGTGTTCTGTAACTAATTTTTCTCAACCTCTGTGTTCTATAACTGTAGTGTTTCTCAACCTCTGTGTTCTATAACTGTAGTGTTTCTCAACCTCTGTGTTCTATAACTGTAGTGTTTCTCAACCTCTGTGTTCTATAACTGTAGTGTTTCTCAACCTCTGTGTTCTATAACAGTAGTGTTTCTCAACCTCTGTGTTCTGGAACTGTAGTGTTTCTCAACCTCTGTGTTCTATAACTGTAGTGTTTCTCAACCTCTGTGTTCTATAACTGTAGTGTTTCTCAACCTCTGTGTTCTATAACTGTAGTGTTTCTCAACCTCAGTGTTCTATAACTGTAGTGTTTCTCAACCTCAGTGTTCTATAAGTGTAGTGTTTCTCAACCTCTGTGTTCTATAACTGTAGTGTTTCTCAACCTCTGTGTTCTATAACTGTAGTGTTTCTCAACCTCTGTGTTCTATAACTGTAGTGTTTCTCAACCTCAGTGTTCTATAACTGTAGTGTTTCTCAACCTCAGTGTTCTGTAACTGTAGTGTTTCTCAACCTCTGTGTTCTATAACTGTAGTGTTTCTCAACCTCTGTGTTCTATAACTGTAGTGTTTTTCAACCTCAGTGTTCTGGAACTGTAATGTTTCTCAACCTCTGTGTTCTGTAACTGTAGTGTTTCTCAACCTCAGTGTTCTGGAACTGTAATGTTTCTCAACCTCTGTGTTCTATAACTGTAGTGTTTCTCAACCTCTGTGTTCTATAACTGTAGTGTTTCTCAACCTCTGTGTTCTATAACAGTAGTGTTTCTCAACCTCTGTGTTCTATAACTGTAGTGTTTCTCAACCTCAGTGTTCTGGAACTGTAGTGTTTCTCAACCTCTGTGTTCTATAACAGTAGTGTTTCTCAACCTCTGTGTTCTATAACAGTAGTGTTTCTCAACCTCAGTGTTCTGGAACTGTAATGTTTCTCAACCTCTGTGTTCTATAACTGTAGTGTTTCTCAACCTCAGTGTTCTATAACTGTAGTGTTTCTCAACCTCAGTGTTCTGTAACTGTAGTGTTTCTCAACCTCTGTGTTCTATAACTGTAGTGTTTCTCAACCTCTGTGTTCTATAACTGTAGTGTTTTTCAACCTCAGTGTTCTGGAACTGTAATGTTTCTCAACCTCTGTGTTCTGTAACTGTAGTGTTTCTCAACCTCAGTGTTCTGGAACTGTAATGTTTCTCAACCTCTGTGTTCTATAACTGTAGTGTTTCTCAACCTCTGTGTTCTATAACTGTAGTGTTTCTCAACCTCTGTGTTCTATAACAGTAGTGTTTCTCAACCTCTGTGTTCTATAACTGTAGTGTTTCTCAACCTCAGTGTTCTGGAACTGTAGTGTTTCTCAACCTCTGTGTTCTATAACAGTAGTGTTTCTCAACCTCTGTGTTCTATAACAGTAGTGTTTCTCAACCTCAGTGTTCTGGAACTGTAATGTTTCTCAACCTCTGTGTTCTATAACTGTAGTGTTTCTCAACCTCTGTGTTCTATAACTGTAGTGTTTCCCACCTCTGTGTTCTATAACTGTAGTGTTTCTCAACCTCTGTGTTCTATAACTGTAATTTTTCTCAACCTCTGTGTTCTATAACTGTAGTGTTTCTCAACCTCTGTGTTCTATAACTGTAGTGTTTCTCAACCTCAGTGTTCTGTAACTGTAGTGTTTCTCAACCTCTGTGTTCTATATCTGTAGTGTTTCTCAACCTCTGTGTTCAATAACTGTAGTGTTTCTCAACCTCAGGGGGTTCTATAACTGTAGTGTTTCTTGCCCATCCCCGGCAAATCAAATCAGTTCCCTCCCTCCATCCCTCCCTCCCTCCCCGTACCTTTCGCCCTACCTATTTCCTCCCTCCATCCCTCCTTCCCCGTATCTTTCTCCCTACCAGTTCTCTCCGTCCCTCCCTCCCCGTACCTGCCTCCCTACCAGTTCCCTCCCTCCCTCCCCGTACCTTTCGCCCTACCTGTTTCCTCCCTCCCTCCCTCCATCCCTCCCTCCCTCCTTCCCCGTACCTTTCTCCCTACCAGTTCCTTCCCTCCCTCCATCCCTCCCTCCCCGTACCTTTCTCCCTACCAGTTCCCTCCCTCCATCCCTCCCTCCCTCCCCGTACCTTTCTCCCTACCTGTTTCCTCCCTCCCTCCATCCCTCCCTCCCTCCTTCCCCGTACCTTTCTCCCTACCAGTTCCCTCCCTCCATCCCTCCCTCCCTCCCCATACCTTTCTCCCTACCAGTTCCCTCCCTCCCTCCCCGTACCTTTCTCCCTACCAGTTCCCTCCCTCCCCGTACCTTTCTCCCTACCAGTCCCCTCCCTCCCCGTACCTTTCTCCCTACCAGTTCCCTCCCTCCCCGTACCTTTCTCCTACCAGTTCCCTTCCTCCTTCCCCGTACCTTTCTCCCTACCAGTTCCCTCCCTCCATCCCTTCCTCCTTCCCCGTACCTTTCTCCCTACCTGTTTCCTCCCTCCCTCCATCCCTCCCTCCCTCCTTCCCCGTACCTTTCTCCCTACCAGTTCCCTCCCTTCATCCCTTCCTCCCCGTACCTTTCTCCCTACCAGTTCCTCCCTCCCCATACCTTTCTCCCTACCAGTCCCCTCCCTCCCCGTACCTTTGTCCCTACCAGTTCCCTCCCTCCCTCCCCGTACCTTTCTCCCTACCAGTTCCCTCCCTCCCTCCCCGTACCTTTCTCCCTATCAGTCCCCTTCCCTCCCCGTACCTTTCTCCCTACCAGTTCCCTCCCTCCCTCCCTCCCCGTACCTTTCTCCCTACCAGTCCCCTCCCTCCCCGTACCTTTCTCCCTCCCTCCCCTCCCTCCCTCCCTCCCTCCCTCCTCCCTCCCTCCCTCCCTCCCTCCCTCCCTCCCTCCCTCCCTCCTCCCTCCCTCCCTCCCTCCCTCCCTCCCTCCCTCCCTCCCTCCCTCCCTCCCTCCCTCCCTCCCTCTGTAGTGTTTCTCAACCTCTGTGTTCTATAACTGTAGTGTTTCTCAACCTCTGTGTTCTATAACTGTAGTGTTTCTCAACCTCTGTGTTCTATAACTGTAGTGTTTCTCAACCTCTGTGTTCTATAACTGTAGTGTTTCTCAACCTCAGTGTTCTATAACTGTAGTGTTTATCTACCTCTGTGTTCTATAACTGTAGTGTTTCTCAACCTCTGTGTTCTATAACTGTAGTGTTTCTCAACCTCTGTGTTCTATAACTGTAGTGTTTCTCAACTCTGTGTTCTATAACTGTAGTGTTTCTCAACCTCTGTGTTCTATAACTGTAGTGTTTTCTCAACCTCTGTGTTCTATAACTGTAGTGTTTCCTCAACCTCATGTGTTCTATAACTGTAGTTTCCCTTTTACTGTTTTCTCAACCCCGGTGTTCTATAACTGTAGTGTTTCTTGCCCATCCCCGGCAAATCAAATCAGTTCCCTCCCTCCATCCCTCCCTCCCTCCCCGTACCTTTCGCCTACCTGTTTCCTCCCTCCATCCCTCCTTCCCCGTACCTTTCTCCCTACCAGGTTCTCTCCCTCCCTCCATCCATCCCTCCCTCCCCGTACCTGCCTCCCTACCAGTTCCCTCCCTCCCTCCAAGTACCTTCGCCCTACCTGTTTCCTCCCTCCATCCCTCCTTCCCCGTACCTTTCTCCCTACAGTTCTCTCCTCCCTCCATCCCTCCCTCCCTCCCCGTACCTTTCGCCCTAACCTGTTTCCTCCCTCCATCCCTCCTTCCCCGTACCTTTCTCCCTACCAGTTCTCTCCCTCCCTCCATCCATCCCTCCCTCCCCGTACCTGCCTCCCTACCAGTTCCCTCCCTCCCTCCAAGTACCTTTCGCCCTACCTACCTGTTTCCTCCCTCCCTCCCTCCCTCCATCCCTCCCTCCCTCCTTCCCCGTACCTTTTCTCCCTACCAGTTCCCTCCCTCCATCCCTCCCTCCCTCCCCGTACCTTCTCCCTACCTGTTTCCTCCCTCCCTCCATCCCTCCCTCCCGCCTTCCCCGTACCTTTCTCCCTACCAGTTCCCTCCCTCCATCCCTCCCTCCCCGGACCTTTCTCCCTAACCAGTTCCCTCCCTCCCCATACCTTTCTCCCTACCAGTTCCCTCCCTCCCTCCCCGTACCTTCTCCCTACCAGTTCCCCTCCCTCCCCATAACCTTACTCCTACCAGTCCCCTCCCTCACCCGTACCTTTCTCCCTACCAGTTCCCTTCCGCCTTCCCCATACCTTTCTCCCTACCAGTTCCCTCCCTCCCTCCCCGTACCTTTCTCCCCTCCCTCCCTCCCCTCCCTCCCCTCCCTCCCTCCCTCCCCTCCCTCCCTCCCTCCCTCCCTCCCTCCCTCCCTCCCTCCCTCCCTCCCTCCCTCCCTCCCTCCCTCCCTCCCTCCCTCCCTCCCTCCCTCCCTCCCTCCCTCCCTCTGTAGTGTTTCTCAACCTCTGTGTTCTATAACTGTAGTGTTTCTCAACCTCTGTGTTCTATAACTGGTAGTGTTCTCTCAACCTCTGTGTTCTATAACTGTAGTGTTTCTCAACCTCTGTGTTCTATAACTGTAGTGTTTCTCAACCTCAGTGTTCTAATAACTGTAGTGTTTATCTACCTCTGTGTTCTATAACTGTAGTGTTTCTCAACCTCTGTGTTCTATAACTGTAGTGTTTCTCAACTCTGTGTTCTATAACTGTAGTGTTTCCAACCTCTGTGTTCTATAACTGTAGTGTTTCTCAACCTCTGTGTTCTATAACTGTAGTGTTTCTCAACCTCTGTGTTCTATAACTGTAGTGTTTCTCAACCTCTGTGTTCTATAACTGTAGTTTTTTCTCAACCCCGGTGTTCTATAACTGTAGTGTTTCTTGCCCATCCCCGGCAAATCAAATCAGTTCCCTCCCTCCATCCCTCCCTCCCTCCCCGTACCTTTCGCCCTAACCTGTTTCCTCCTCCCTCCATCCCTCCTTCCCCGTACCTTTCTCCCTACCAGTTCTCTCCCTCCCTCCATCCATCCCTCCCTCCCCGTACCTGCCTCCCTACCAGTTCCCTCCCTCCCTCCAAGTACCTTTCGCCCTACCTGTTTCCTCTCCTCCATCCCTCCTTCCCCGTACCTTTCTCCCTACCAGTTCTCTCCCTCCCTCCATCCCTCCCTCCCTCCCCGTACCTTTCGCCCTACCTGTTTCCCTCCCTCCATCCCTCCTTCCCCGTACCTTTCTCCCTACCAGTTCTCTCCCTCCCTCCATCCATCCCTCCCCTCCCCGTACCTGCCTCCCTACCAGTTCCCTCCCTCCCTCCAAGTACCTTTCGCCCTACCTGTTTCCTCTCCCCTCCCTCCCTCCATCCCTCCCTCCATCCTTCCCCGTACCTTTCTCCCTACCAGTTCCCTCCCTCCATCCCTCCCTCCCCTCCCCCGTACCTTCTCCCTACCTGGTTTCCCTCCCTCCCTCCATCCCTCCCTCCCTCCTTCCCCGTACCTTTCTCCCTACCAGTTCCCTCCCTCCATCCTCCCTCCCCGTACCTTTCTCCCTACCAGTTCCCTCCCTCCCCATAACCTTTCTCCCTACCAGTTCCCTCCCTCCCTCCCCGTACCTTTCTCCCTACCAGTTCCCTCCCTCCCCATACCTTACTCCCTACCAGTCCCCTCCCTCCCCGTACCTTTCTCCCTACCAGTTCCCTTCCGCCTTCCCCATACCTTTCTCCCTACCAGTTCCTCCCTCCCTCCCCGTACCTTTCTCCCTACCAGTCCCCTCCCTCCCAGTACCTTTCTCCCTACCAGTTCCCTCCCTCCCTCTCTCCCTCCCTCCCTCCATCCCCCCCCCCCCCCAAAAAATACCTTTCTCCCTACCAGTTCCCTCCCTCCCCATACCTTTCTTCCCTACCAGTTCACGCCCTCCCCCCCCCCTCCCTCCCTCCCTCCATCCCTCCCTCCCTCCCTGTACAATTTCTCCCTACCAGTTCCCTCCCTCCCTCCCTCCCTCCCTCCCTCCCCGTACCTTTCTCCCTACCAGTTCCCTCCCTCCCTCCATCCCTCCCTCCCCGTACCTTTCTCCCTACCAGTTCCCTCCCTCCCCATACCTTTCTCCCTACCAGTTCCCTCCCTCCCTCACCGTACCTTCCTCCCTACCAGTCCCCTCCCTCCCCGTACCTTTCTCCCTACCAGTTCCCTCCCTCCCTCCCCGTACCTTTCTCCCTACCAGTCCCCTCCCTCCCCGTACCTTTCTCCCTACCAGTTCCCTTCCTCCTTCCCAGTACCTTTCTCCCTACCAGTTCCTCCCTCCCTCCCCGTACCTTTCTCCCTACCAGTCCCCTCCCTCCCCGTACCTTTCTCCCTACCAGTTCCCTCCCTCCCCTCCATCCCTCCCTCCCTCCATCCCCTACCTTTCTCCCTACCAGTCCCCTCCCCTCCCGTACCTTTCTCCCTACCAGTTCCCTCCCTCCCTCCATCCCTCCCTCCCTCCCGTACCTTTCTCCCTACCAGTTCCCTCCCTCCCCATACCTTTCTCCCTACCAGTTCACTCCTCCCTCCCTCCTTCCCTCCTTTCTCCCTACCAGTTCCCTCCCTCCCCATACCTTTCTCCCTACCAGTTCACTCCCTCCCTCCCTCCCTGTACCTTTCTCCCTACCAGTTTACTCCCTCCCTCCCTCCCTCCCCGTACCTTTCTCCCTACCAGTTCCCCATCCCTCCCTCCCTACCTCCCTCCCTCCCTCCCTCCCTCCCTCCCTCCCTCCCTCCCTCCCTCCCTCCCTCCCTCCCTCCCTCCCTCCCTCCCTCCCTCCCCTCCCTCCCTCCCTCCCTCCCCGTACCTTTCTCCCTACCAGTTCACTCCCTCCCTCCATCCCTCCCTGCCTTCCCCGTACCTTTCTCCCAGCAGTTCCCTCCCTCCATCCCTCCCTCCCCGTACCTTTCTTCTCCTACACCAGTTCCCTCCCTCCCCATACCTTTCCTCCCTACCAGTTCCCTCCCTCCCCGTACCATTTCTCCTAACCAGTTTCCCTCCCTCCCCGGTATCCTTTCTCCCGACCATTCCCTCCCTCCCCGTACATTTCTCCCTACCAGTTCCCCCCTCCCTCCCCGTACCTTTCTCCCTACCAGGTTCCCTCCCCTCCCTCCATCCATCCCTCCCTCCCTCCCCGTACCTTTCTCCCTACCAGTCCCCTCCCTCCCCGTACCTTTCTCCCTACCAGTTTCCCTTCCTCCTTCCCCGTACCTTTCTCTCCTACCAGTCCCTCCCTCCCTCCCCGTACCTTTCTCCCTACCAGTTCCCCTCCCCTTCCCTAACCATCCCTCCCTCCCTACCTTGCTCCCTACCAGTTCCCCTCCTCCCTCCCCATACCTTTCTCCCTACCAGTTCACTCCCTCCCTCCCTCCCTCCCCGACCTTTCTCTTTCTCCCTACAGTTCACTCCCTCCCTCCCTCCATCCCTCCTCCCTCCCCTACCTTTCTCCCTACCACCATTCCCTCCCTCCCTCCCTCCATCCCTCCCCGTACCTTTCTCCCTACCAGTTCACTCCCTCCCTCCATCCCTCCCTCCTTTCCCGTACCTTTCTCCCTACCAGTTCCCTCCCTCCATCCCTCCCTCCCCGTACCTTTCCTCGCTACCAGTTCCCTCCCTCCCTCCCCTACCTTTCTCCCTACCAGTTCCCTCCCTCCCTCCCCGTACCTTTCTCCCTACCAGTTCCCTCCCTCCCCGTACCTTTCTCTTTCTCTTCTCCCTACCAGTTCCCTCCCTCCCGTCCCCGTACCTTTCTCCCTACCAGTTCCATCCCTCCCCGTACCTTTCTCCCTCCAGTTCCCTCCCTCCATCCATCCCTCCCTCCCTCCCCGTACCTTTCTCCCTACCAGTTCCCCTCCCTCCCCGTACCTTTCTCCCTACCTGTCCCCTCCCTCCCCGTACCTTTCTCCAACCAGTTCCCTTCCTCCTTCCCCGTACCTTTCTCCCTACCAGTTCCCTCCCTCCCTCCGTACCTTTCTCCCTACCAGTCCCCTCCCTCCCCGTACTTTCTCCCTACCAGTTCCCTCCCTCCCTCCATCCCTCCCTCCCTCCCCGTACCTTTCTCCCTACCAGTCCCCTCCCTCCCCGTACCTTTCTCCCTACCAGTTCCCTCCCTCCCTCCATCCCTCCCTCCCTCCCGTACCTTTCTCCCTACCAGTTCCTCCCTCCCCATACCTTTCTCCCTACCAGTTCCCTCCCCCTCCCTCCCCGTACTTTCTCCCTACCAGTCCCCTCCCTCCCCGTACCTTTCTCCCTACCAGTTCCCTCCTCCTCCCCGTACCTTTCTCCCTACCAGTCCCCCCTCCTCCCCCGTACTTTCTCCCTACCAGTTCCCTTCCTCCTTCCCAGTACCTTTCTCCCTACCAGTTCCCTCCCTCCCTCCCCGTACCTTTCTCCCTACCATCCCCTCCCTCCCCCGTACCTTTCTCCCTACCAGTTACCTCCCCCCCCTCCATCCCTCCCTCCCTCCATCCCCGTACCTTTCTCCCTACAGTCCCTCCCTCCCCGTACCTTTCTCCCTACCAGTTCCCTCCCTCCCTCCATCCCTCCCTCCCTCCCTCCCGTACCTTTCTCCCTACCAGTTCCCTCCCCCCCATACCTTTCTCCCTACCAGTTCACTCCCTCCCTCCCTCCTCCCGTACCTTTCTCCCACCAGTTCACTCCCTCCCTCCTCCCCGTACCTTTCTCCCTACCAGTTCCCCCCTCCCTCCCTCCCTCCCCGTACCTTTCTCCCTACCAGTTCACTCCCTCCCTCCATCCCTCCCTCCTTCCCCTTACCTTTCTCCCAGCAGTTCCCCTCCCTCCATCCCTCCCTCCCCGTACCTTTCTCCCTACCAGTTCCCTCCCTCCCCATACCTTTCTCTCCTACCAGTTTCCCTCCCCGTACCTTTCTCCCGACCAGTTCCCTCCCTCCCCGTACCTTTCTCCCTACCAGCTCCCTCCCTCCCCGTACCTTTCTCCCTACCAGTTCCCTCCCTCCCCATACCTTTCTCCCTACCAGTTCCCTCCCTCCTCCATCCATCCCTCCCTCCCTCCCTCCCCTTACCTTTCTCCCTACCAATCCCCCCTCCCCGTACCTTTCTCCCTACCAGTCCCCCTCCCCCCGTACCTTTCTCCCTACCAGTTCCCTTCCTCCTTCCCGTACCTTTCTCCCTACCAGTTCCCTCCCTCCCTCCCCGTACCTTTCTCCCTACCAGTCCCCTCCCTCCCGTACCTTTCTCCCTACCAGTTCCCTCCCTCCCTCCATCCCTCCCTCCCTCCCCGTACCTTTCTCCCTACCAGTCCCTCCCTCCCCGTACCTTTCTCCCTACCAGTTCCCTCCCTCCCTCCATCCCTCCCTCCCTCCCTCCCGTACCTTTCTCTCCTACCAGTTCCCTCCCTCCCCATACCTTCTCCTACCATTTCACTCCCTCCTCCCTCCCCGTACCTTTCTCCCTACAGTTCACTCCCTCCCTCCCTCCATCCCTCCCTCCTCCCGTACCTTCTCCCTACAGTTCCCGTTCCCTCCCTCCCTCCCTCCATCCTCCCCGTACCTTTCTCCTCCCATTTCACTCCCTCCCTCCATCCCTCCCTCCTTCCCCGTACCTTTCTCCTACCAGTTCCCTCCCTCCATCCCTCCCTCCCGTACCTTTCTCCCTACCAGTTCCCTCCCTCCCCATACCTTTCTCCCTACTACCAGTTCCCTCCCTCCCTCCCCGTACCTTTCTCCCTACAGTTCCCTCCCTCCCGTACCTTTCTCCCTACCAGTTCCCTCCCTCCCCGTACCTTCTCCCTACCAGTCCCCTCCCTCCCCGTACCTTTCTCCCTACCAGTTCCCTCCCTCCCTCCATCCCTCCCTCCCTCCCCGTATCTTCTCCCCCTACCAGTCCCCTCCCTCCCGTACCTTTCTCCCTACCATTTCCCTCCCTCCTCATCCCTCCCTCCCTCCTCTCCCGTACCTTTCTCCCTACCAGTTCCCTCCCTCCCATACCTTTCTCCCTACCAGTTCACTCCCTCCCTCCCTCCCCGTACCTTTCTCCCTACCAGTTCACTCCCTCCCCTCCCTCCATCCCTCCCCTCCCTCCCCGTACTTTTCTCCCTACCAGTTCCCTCCCTCCCTCCCTCCCTCCCTCCCTCCCTCCCTCCATCCCTCCCCGTATACCTTCTCCCTACCAGTTCACTCCCTCCCTCCATCCTCCCTCCCTCCCGTACCTTTCTCTCCTACCAGTCCACTCCCTCCCTCATCCTCAGCCTTCCAAAAGGTAAGCCTTCCCCCAGACAGTCAGGCAGACAGACCCTCCCTGCCTCCAGTTCCTCGTCCCCCTCTCCCCTCCACCTCCACCTTCACCCCACGTGCCATGAGACAGTGGGCCCCAATTTCACACCAGTTCTCAGCCTGCCCAGTCGAGGGTGAGTGAGGGCTAAAGTGGTGAGTTTCTTTAAATGCCCAGATGTAGCTTTGAGCAAACACGTTGGCACTTAAACACCTAATCCGTTTTTTTCCGCTTTGTGTTTGCTTGTCCTGGTTCTTGGCACGGAGCCTAGACTAGCTGACAGCAGGGGGTTGTTTGAGCACATGTGTGTGTGTGTGTGTGTGTGTGAGCAACATACTGTAGCATCAGTAAACAACCTGGCAGGTGTGTGGATTCAGTGGTGGTGTTGGTGATTTTGGTGGTGGTGGTAATGGTGACGGTGTGTGATGGTGGTGGTGGTGATAGTGAGGTGGTGGTGAAGGTGGTGATAAAGTAGATAGTAAACAGGACAACTGTAGTATGGGACTTGTTTTAGTTTGAACTAAAACCATAGATTGTAACTTTGTTCTCTGAGGAGGGTCATGCCATTAAATTACACACACACACGCGCACGCACATGCACNCTGTAGTGTTTCTCAACCTCTGTGTTTCTGAAGAGTGGTGTCCTCACACCTCTGTGTTCTATAGCGTCAGTGTTTCTCACCTCTGTGTTCTATAACTGTAGTGTTTCTCAACCTATGTGTTCTATAACTGTAAGTGTTTCTCAACCTCAGTGTTCTATAATGTAGTGTTTATCTACCTCTGTGTTCTATAACCTGTAGTGTTTCTCAACCTCTGTGTTCTATAACTGTAGTGTTTCTCCAACTCTGTGTTCTATAACTGTAGTGTTTCTCAACCTCTGTGTTAATAACTGTAGTGTTTCTCAACCTCTGTGTTCTATAACTGTAGTGTTTCTCAACCTCTGTGTTCTATAACTGTAGTGTTTCTCAACCTCTGTGTTCTATAACTGTAGTTTTTTCTCAACCCCGGTGTTCTATAACTGTAGTGTTTCTTGCCCATCCCCGGCAAATCAATCAGTTCCCTCCCTCCATCCCTCCCTCCCTCCCGTACCTTTCGCCCTACCTGTTTCTCCCTCCATCCTCCTTCCCCGTACCTTTCTCCCTACCAGTTCTCTCCCTCCTCCATCCATCCCTCCCTCCCCGTACCTGCCTCCCTACCAGTTCCCTCCCTCCCTCCAAGTACCTTTCGCCCTACCTGTTTCCTCCCTCCATCCCTCCTTCCCGTACCTTTCTCCCTACCAGTTCTCTCCCTCCCTCCATCCCTCCCTCCTCCCCGTACCTTTCGCCCTACCTGTTTCCTCCCTCCATCCCTCCTTCCCCGTACCTTTCTCCCTACCAGTTCTCTCCTCCCTCCATCCATCCCTCCCTCCCCGTACCTGCCTCCCTACCAGTTCCCTCCCTCCCTCCAAGTACCTTTCGCCCTACCTGTTTCCCTCCCTCCCTCCCTCCATCCCTCCCTCCTCCTTCCCCGTACCTTTCTCCCTACCAGTTTCCTCCCTCCATCCCTCCCTCCCTCCCCGTACC
The DNA here is from genome assembly GCF_002021735.2 of Oncorhynchus kisutch. Classification (NCBI taxonomy): domain Eukaryota; kingdom Metazoa; phylum Chordata; class Actinopteri; order Salmoniformes; family Salmonidae; genus Oncorhynchus; species Oncorhynchus kisutch. The sequence continues at coordinate 2,777,340 of NW_022261983.1, read as the reverse complement.
TTTCTCCCTACCTGTTTCCTCCCTCCCTCCATCCCTCCCTCCCTCCTTCCCCGTACCTTTCTCCCTACAGTTCCTCCCTCCATCCCTCCCTCCCCGTACCTTTCTCCCTACCAGTTCCCTCCCTCCCCATACCTTTCTCCCTACCAGTTCCCTCCCTCCCTCCCCGTACCTTTCTCCCTACCAGTTCCCTCCCTCCCCATACCCTTACTCCCCTACCAGTCCCCTCCCTCCCCGTACCTTTCTCCCTACCAGTTCCCTTCCGCCTTCCCCATACCTTTCTCCCTACCAGTTCCCTCCTCCCTCCCCGTACCTTTCTCCCTACCAGTCCCCTCCCTCCCAGTACCTTTCTCCCTACCAGTTCCCTCCCTCCCTCTCTCCCTCCCTCCATCCCCCCCCCCCCCCCCAAAAAATACCTTTTCTCCCTACCAGTTTCCCTCCCTCCCCATACCTTTCTCCCTACCAGTTCACTCCCCTCCCCCCCCCCTCCCTCCCCTCCCTCCATCCCTCCCTCCCTCCCTGTAACAATTTCTCCCTACCAGTTCCCTCCCTCCCTCCCTCCCTCCCTCCCTCCCGTACCTTTCTCCCTACCAGTTCCCTCCCTCCCTCCATCCCTCCCTCCCCGTACCTTTCTCCCTACCAGTTCCCTCCCTCCCCATACCTTTCTCCCTACCAGTTCCCTCCCTCCCTCACCGTACCTTCCTCCCTACAGTCCCCTCCCTCCCCGTACCTTTCTCCCTACCAGTTCCCTCCCTCCCTCCCCGTACCTTTCTCCCTACCAGTCCCCTCCCTCCCCGTACCTTTCTCCCTACCAGTTCCCTTCCTCCTTCCCAGTACCTTTCTCCCTACCAGTTCCCTCCCTCCCTCCCCGTACCTTTCTCCCTACCAGTCCCCTCCCTCCCGTACCTTTCTCCCTACCAGTTCCCTCCCTCCCTCCATCCCTCCCTCCCTCCATCCCCGTACCTTTCTCCCTACCAGTCCCCTCCCTCCCCGTACCTTTCTCCCTACCAGTTCCCTCCCTCCCTCCATCCCTCCCTCCCTCCCGTACCTTTCTCCCTACCAGTTCCCTCCCTCCCCATACCTTTCTCCCTACCAGTTCACTCCCTCCCTCCCTCCTTCCCTCCTTTCTCGCCTACCAGTTCCCTCCCTCCCCATTACCTTTCTCCCTACCAGTTCACTCCTCCCTCCCTCCCTGTACCTTTCTCCCTACCAGTTTACTCCTCCCTCGCTCCCTCCCCGTACCCTTTCTCCCTACCAGTTCCTCCCTCCCTCCCTCGCCTCCCTCCCTCCCTCCCTCCCTCCCTCCCTCCCTCCCTCCCTCCCTCCCTCCCTCCCTCCCTCCCTCCCTCCCTCCCTCCCTCCTCCCTCCCTCCCTCCCTCCCCGTACCTTTCTCGCCTACCAGTTCACTCCCTCCCTCCATCCCTCCCTCCTTCCCCGTACCTTTCTCCCAGCAGTTCCCTCCCTCCATCCCTCCCTCCCCGTACCTTTCTCCCTACCAGTTCCCTCCCTCCCCATACCTTTCCTCCCTACCAGTTCCCTCCCTCCCCGTACCTTTTCCCTACCAGTTCCCTCCCTCCCCGTTCCTTTCTCGCCCTACCAGTTCCCTCCCTCCCCGTACATTTCCTCCTACCCAGTTCCTCCCCTCCCCGTACCTTTCTCCCTACCAGTTCCCTCCCTCCCTCCATCCATCATCCCTCCCTCCTCCCGTACCTTTCTCCTACCAGTCCCTCCTCCCCGTACCTTTCTCCCTACCAGTTCCCTTCCTCTTCCCCGTAACTTCTCCCTACCAGTTCCCTCCTCCCTCCCCGTACCTTTCTCCCTACCAGTTCCCTCCCGCCCTCCATCCCTCCCCTCCCGTACCGTTTCTCCCTACCAGTTCCCCTCCCCCCATACCTTTCTCCGCCTACCAGTTCACTCGCCTCCCTCCCCCTTCCCCCGTCCTTTCTCCCTACCAGTTCACTCCCTCCCTCCCTCCATCCTCCCTCCCTCCCGTACCTTTCTCCCTACCAGTTCCCTCCCTCCTCCCTCCATCCCTCCCCGTACCTTTCTGCCCTACCAGTTCACTCCTCCCTCCATCCCTCCCTCCTTCCCGTACCTTTCTCCCTACCAGTTCCCGTCCCTCCATCCCTCCCTCCCCGTACCTTTCTCGCTACCAGTTCCCTCCCTCCCCATACCTTTCTCCCTACCAGTTCCCTCCCTCCCTCCCCGTACCTTTCTCCCTACCAGTTCCCTCCCCTCCCCGTACCTTCTCCCTACCAGTTCCCTCCCTCCCCGTACCTTTCTCCCTACCAGTTCCATCCCTCCCGTACCTTTCTCCCTACCAGTTCCCTCCCTCCATCCCATCCCTCCCTCCCTCCCCGTACCTTTCTCCCTACCAGTCCCCTCCCTCCCCGTACCTTTCTCCCTACCTGTCCCCTCCCTCCCCGTACCTTTCTCCCAACCAGTTCCCTTCCTCCTTCCCCGTACCTTTCTCCTACCAGTTCCCTCCCTCCCTCCCCGTACCTTTCTCGCCTACAGTCCCCTCCTCCCCGTACTTTCTCCTACCAGTTCCTCCCTCCCTCCATCCCTCCTCCCTCCCCGTACCTTTCTCCCTACCAGTCCCCTCCCTCCCCGTACCTTTCTCCCTACCAGTTCCCTCCCTCCCCTCCATCCCTCCCTCCCTCCCGTACCTTTCTCCCTACCAGTTCCCTCCCTCCCCATACCTTTCTTCCCTACCAGTTCCCTCCTCCCTCCCCGTACCTTTCTCCCTACCAGTCCCCTCCCTCCCGTACCTTTCTCCCTACCAGTTCCCTCCCTCCCTCCCCGTACCTTTCTCCCTACCAGTCCCCTCCCTCCCCGTACCTTTCTCCCTACCAGTTCCCTTCCTCCTTCCCAGTACCTTTCTCCCTACCAGTTCCCTCCCTCCCTCCCCGTACCTTTCTCCCTACCAGTCCCCTCCCTCCCGTACCTTTCTCCCTACCAGTTCCCTCCCTCCCTCCATCACCTCCCTCCCTCCATCCCCGTACCTTTCTCCCTACCAGTCCCTCCCTCCCCGTACCTTTCTCCCTACCAGTTCCCTCCCTCCCTCCATCCCCTCCCTCCCTCCCTCCCGTACCTTTCTCCCTACCAGTTCCCCTCCCTCCCCATACCTTTCTCCCTACCAGTTCACTCCCTCCCTCCCTTCCCCGTACCTTCTCCCTACCAGTTCACTCCCTCCTCCCTCCCCGTACCTTTCTCACTACCAGTTTCCCTCCCTCCCTCCCTCCCTCCCGTACCTTTCTCCCTACCAGTTCACTCCCTCCCCTACCATCCCTCCCTCCTTCCCCGTACCTTTCTCCCAGCAGTTCCCTCCCTCCATCCCTCCCTCCCCGTACCTTTCTCCCTACCAGTTCCCTCCTCCCCCCATACCTTTCTCCCTACCAGTTCCCTCCCCGTACCTTTCTCCCGACCAGTTCCCTCCCTCCCCGTACCTTTCTCCCTACCAGCTCCCTCCCTCCCCGTACCTTTCTCCCTACCAGTTCCCTCCCTCCCCATACCTTTCTCCCTACCAGTTCCCTCCCTCCCTCCATCCATCCCTCCCTCCCTCCCTCCCCGTACCTTTCTCCCTACCAATCCCCTCCCTCCCCGTAACCTTTCTCCCTACCAGTCCCCTCCCTCCCCGTACCTTTCTCCCTACCAGTTCCCTTCCTCCTTCCCCGTACCTTTCTCCCTACCAGTTCCCTCCCTCCCTCCCCGTACCTTTCTCCCTACCAGTCCCCTCCCTCCCCCGTACCTTTCTCCCTACCAGTTCCCTCCCTCCCTCCATCCCTCCCTCCCTCCCCGTACCTTTCTCCCTACCAGTCCCCTCCCTCCCCGTACCTTTCTCCCTACCAGTTCCCTCCCTCCCTCCATCCCTCCCTCCCTCCCTCCCGTACCTTTCTCCCTACCAGTTCCCTCCCTCCCCATACCTTTCTCCCTACCAGTTCACTCCCTCCCTCCCTCCCCGTACCTTTCTCCCTACCAGTTCACTCCCTCCCTCCCTCCATCCCTCCCTCCCTCCCCGTACCTTTCTCCCTACCAGTTCCCTCCCTCCCTCCCTCCATCCCTCCCCGTACCTTTCTCCCTACCAGTTCACTCCCTCCCTCCATCCCTCCCTCCTTCCCCGTACCTTTCTCCCTACCAGTTCCCTCCCTCCATCCCTCCCTCCCCGTACCTTTCTCCCTACCAGTTCCCTCCCTCCCCATACCTTTCTCCCTACCAGTTCCCTCCCTCCCTCCCCGTACCTTTCTCCCTACCAGTTCCCTCCCTCCCCGTACCTTTCTCCCTACCAGTTCCCTCCCTCCCCGTACCTTTCTCCCTACCAGTCCCCTCCCTCCCCGTACCTTTCTCCCTACCAGTTCCCTCCCTCCCTCCATCCCTCCCTCCCTCCCCGTATCTTTCTCCCTACCAGTCCCCTCCCTCCCCGTACCTTTCTCCCTACCAGTTCCCTCCCTCCCTCCATCCCTCCCTCCCTCCCTCCCGTACCTTTCTCCCTACCAGTTCCCTCCCTCCCCATACCTTTCTCCCTACCAGTTCACTCCCTCCCTCCCTCCCCGTACCTTTCTCCCTACCAGTTCACTCCCTCCCTCCCTCCATCCCTCCCTCCCTCCCCGTACTTTTCTCCCTACCAGTTCCCTCCCTCCCTCCCTCCCTCCCTCCCTCCCTCCCTCCATCCCTCCCCGTACCTTTCTCCCTACCAGTTCACTCCCTCCCTCCATCCCTCCCTCCCTCCCCGTACCTTTCTCCCTACCAGTCCACTCCCTCCCTCATCCTCAGCCTTCCAAAAGGTAAGCCTTCCCCCAGACAGTCAGGCAGACAGACCCTCCCTGCCTCCAGTTCCTCGTCCCCCTCCCCCTCCACCTCCACCTTCACCCCACGTGCCATGAGACAGTGGGCCCCAATTTCACACCAGTTTCTCAGCCTGCCCAGTCGAGGGTGAGTGAGGGCTAAAGTGGTGAGTTTCTTTAAATGCCCAGATGTAGCTTTGAGCAAACACGTTGGCACTTAAACACCTAATCCGTTTTTCCGCTTTGTGTTTGCTTGTCCTGGTTCTTGGCACGGAGCCTAGACTAGCTGACAGCAGGGGGTTGTTTGAGCACATGTGTGTGTGTGTGTGTGTGTGTGAGCAACATACTGTAGCATTCAGTAAACAACCTGGCAGGTGTGTGGATTCAGTGGTGGTGTTGGTGATTTTGGTGGTGGTGGTAATGGTGACGGTGTGGGTGATGGTGGTGGTGGTGATAGTGACGGTGGTGGTGAAGGTGGTGATAAAGTAAGATAGTAACAGGACAACTGTAGTAATGGGACTTGTTTTTAGTTTGAACTAAACCATAGATTGTAACTTTGTTCTCTGAGGAGGGTCATGCCATTAAAATTACACACACACGCGCACGCACATGCACAGACACACACACCCCTGAGTACCATCCTAGGCCGTTGCAACCCAGTTATGAATGCTTGCTGTGGGTCAGCCTTTTTAAAAGCACCCCGATTCACATTGACCCAGAATCTGATGGTCATTCTGCACCTGGACTTAAAAATAACAATTTTCCCCATTTTCCCCATTCCCTCGCATACAGCCACTGTTCTCCTGTTGACAATGCCATCTCCCCTTAAGCACTGCTACCAGAAGGAAGACATTTCCAGGGGTTAAATTGAGGGCAGAAAGGTAGTGGACTTCTTTCCACTTTGATTGGAAAGAGTAGAAAACACAAGTAAACCTCCTGTTAAAAGTCCATTCATTTTGAAGACCATTACCTCATGTCTAGGACACCACATCCATTGTCGAGAGAGGCAGAGGGAAAGGAAGAGGAGGAAGGGTGAGTGAAGGGGATGAAGGATGAGTGAAGAGGATGAAGGTGGATGAGGAGGAGAGGAAAGAAAGAAGAAGGAAGGATGCGGGAAGGAGGGGGGAAGAGGGAGCTGAAGAGGAATGTCGGGAGGATAGGAGGGGGAGGAGAAGAAGGATTATATTTTTTACATCTTTATTTAACTAGGCAAGTCAGTTAAGAACAAATTCTTATTTACAATGATGGCCTCCCCCGGCCAAACCTGGACGACGCTGGGCCAATTGTGTGCCGCCCTATGGGACTCCCAATCACGGCCGGTTATGATACAGCCTGGAGAAGGGTGTAGAGGAAACAGAGGAAGATGAATAGGGAGGATAGAGAAAGAAGAGGATGAGGTCTAATGGAGGAATGAAAACCGAAACTGACAGGCGAGACCACCTCCTAATTGCCTACCTCACTGGAATGAAGTTCCCTTATTAACCATAAGGTCAATGATACGGCCCCAAATATTATCCCCAGAATCTCACATATCAGCAGCATGTGAGTCTTCACAGCCTATGTACAGTATATGTGTTGAGTGCTGTTGTATTGGCAAAGAGTATCTCTTTCAGTGGTTGGCAACACAAAGCAAGGGTGCCTCTAGAGCAGGGCTATTCATCACTTACCTTACAAGAACCGGAGCCTGCTGGTTTTCTGTTCTACCTGATAAGTAATTGCACACACCTGGTTTACCAGGTCTAAATCAGTCCCTGATTGGAGAGCAACAACAAAAAAACACAGCGGAACTGGCTTCCAGGTTCAGAGGTGAGTTTGAGGGCTCTATAGCCTGATGAAACTGCCTTTCTTTACCTTCTCTACTTTAAACAGTTGTGTATGTTTAGTCATTCTCCTAGTTCCAGTCCCAGGAGAGGTATACATTTAGCCTGATCACATACCTGTTTGTGCTCCTGTACCACAGTGGCCACAATTGTTGGCTTTACAGCACCAACAGGTCTGAGACCAGGCTAACATTCAGCTGTGTGTACAGTATGTTATCTATCTAGGTTAAAGAGACAACATTCAGCTGTCTGTACAATATGATATCTAGCTGGGTTAAAGAGACAACATTCAGCTGTCTGTAAAATATGATATCTATCTAGGTTAAAGAGACAACATTCAGCTGTCTGTACAATATGATATCTATCTAGGTTAAAGAGACAACATTCAGCTGTGTGTACAATATGATATCTAGCTGGGTTAAAGAGACAACATTCAGCTGTCTGTAAAATATGATATCTATCTAGGTTAAAGAGACAACATTCAGCTGTCTGTACAATATGATATCTATCTAGGTTAAAGAGACAACATTCAGCTGTCTGTACAATATGATATCTATCTAGGTTAAAGAGACAACATTTAGCTGTCTGTACAATATGATATCTAGCTGGGTTAAAGAGACAACATTCAGCTGTCTGTACAATATGATATCTAGCTGGGTTAAAGAGACAACATTCAGCTGTCTGTACAATATGATATCTAGCTGGGTTAAAGAGACAACATTCAGCTGCTTGTACAATATGATATATAGCTGGGTTAAAGAGACAACATTCAGCTGTCTGTACAATATGATATCTAGCTGGGTTAAAGAGACAACATTCAGCTGTCTGTACAATATGATATCTAGCTGGGTTAAAGAGACAACATTCAGCTGTCTGTACAATATGATATCTAGCTGGGTTAAAGAGACAATATTCAGCTGTGTGTACAATATGATATCTAGCTGGGTTAAAGAGACAACATTCAGCTGTCTGTACAATATGATATCTAGCTGGGTTAAAGAGACAACATTCAGCTGTCTGTACAATATGATATCTAGCTGGGTTAAAGAGACAACATTCAGCTGTCTGTACAATATGATATCTAGCTGGGTTAAAGAGACAACATTCAGCTGTGTGTACAATATGATATCTAGCTGGGTTAAAGAGACAACATTCAGCTGTCTGTACAATATGATATCTAGCTGGGTTAAAGAGACAACATTCAGCTGTGTGTACAATATGATATATATCTGGGTTAAAGAGACAACATTCAGCTGTCTGTACAATATGATATCTAGCTGGGTTAAAGAGACAACATTCAGCTGTCTGTACAATATGATATCTAGCTGGGTTAAAGAGACAACATTCAGCTACTTGTACAATATGATATCTAGCTGGGTTAAAGAGACAACATTCAGCTGTCTGTACAATATGATATCTAGCTGGGTTAAAGAGACAACATTCAGCTGTCTGTACAATATGATATCTAGCTGGGTTAAAGAGACAACATTCAGCTGTCTGTACAATATGATATCTAGCTGGGTTAAAGAGACAACATTCAGCTGTCTGTACAATATGATATCTAGCTGGGTTAAAGAGACAACATTCAGCTGTCTGTACAATATGATATCTAGCTGGGTTAAAGAGACAACATTCAGCTGTCTGTACAATATGATATCTAGCTGGGTTAAAGAGACAACATTCAGCTGTCTGTACAATATGATATCTAGCTGGGTTAAAGAGACAACATTCAGCTGTCTGTACAATATGATATCTAGCTGGGTTAAAGAGACAACATTCAGCCGTCTGTACAATATGATATCTAGCTGGGTTAAAGAGACAACATTCAGCTGTCTGTACAATATGATATCTAGCTGGGTTAAAGAGACAACATTCAGCTGTCTGTACAATATGATATCTAGCTGGGTTAAAGAGACAACATTCAGCTGTCTGTACAATATGATATCTAGCTGGGTTAAAGAGACAACATTCAGCTGTCTGTACAATATGATATCTAGCTGGGTTAAAGAGACAACATTCAGCTACTTGTACAATATGATATCTAGCTGGATTAAAGTGATACATGCAGTCTCCTGGATAAAAGCAGTGGTTCTGCCAAGATACAGCAAGATAAAACAGTATATCCTCCGTTGAAGTGTGAGACCTAGTATCTCTTACCACACGTCTTCTCTTCCGGCCTGCATTGACACGGGCACAGATACAGTACAATCACCTCTCTGATGGAAATAGTCCAGCCAAATGGAGCTGATATTCAGGCATGAAAGCTTGGGCCTGCTCTAACCTCCCCATCCTCTCCACTGCCCCCTCCCCTTCCTGTCCCACTGTTGCTAAGCTACGTCTTTAGTTATTTTCCATCCTGGGGAACAAACATGGGAGCAGAGGATAGGGGAAAGGGAGGGAGCAAGAGAGGGAGATAGGTGGAGGGAAGAAGAGTAGAGGGAGAGAGGAAGAGGGGTCTCCTTGGTCTATACATGCAAACCGCTCCATCACTCTGTCCAGGGAAACAGACCATACCTCTCCATCACTCTGTCCAGGGAAACAGACCATACCTCTCCATCACTCTGTCCAGGGAGATAGGAAACAGGCCATACCTCTCCATCACTCTGTCCAGGGAAACAGACCATACCTCTCCATCACTCTGTCCAGGGAAACAGACCATACCTCTCCATCACTCTGTCCAGGGAAACAGACCATACCTCTCCATCACTCTGTCCAGGGAAACAGACCATACCTCTCCATCACTCTGTCCAGGGATATAGGAAACAGGCCATACCTCTCCATCACTCTGTGCAGGGAGATAGGAAACAGACCATACCTCTCCATCACTCTGTCCAGGGAGATAGGAAACAGGCCATACCTCTCCATCACTCCGTGCAGGGAGATAGGAAACATACCATACCTCTCCATCACTCTGTCCAGGGATATAGGAAACAGACCATACCTCTCCATCACTCTGTCCAGGGAGATAGGAAACAGACCATACCTCTCCATCACTCTGTCCAGAGAAACAGACCATACCTCTCCATCACTCTGTCCATGGAAACATACCATACCTCTCCATCACTCTGCCCAAGGAAACAGACCATACCTCTCCATCACTCTGTCCAGGGAAACAGACCATACCTCTCCATCACTCTGTGCAGGGAGATAGGAAACAGACCATACCTCTCCGTCACTCTGTCCAGGGAGATAAGAAACAGACCATACCTTTCCGTCACTCTGTGCAGGGATATAGGAAACAGGCCATACCTCTCCATCACTCTGTCCAGGGAAACAGACCATACCTCTCCATCACTCTGTCCAGGGATATAGGAAACAGGCCATACCTCTCCATCACTCTGTCCAGGGAAACAGACCATACCTCTCCATCACTCTGTCCAGGGAAACAGACCATACCTCTCCATCACTCTGTCCAGGGAAACAGACCATACCTCTCCATCACTCTGCCCAGGGAAACAGACCATACCTCTCCATCACTCTGTCCAGGGATATAGGAAACAGGCCATACCTCTCCATCACTCTGTGCAGGGAGATAGGAAACAGGCCATACCTCTCCATCACTCTGTGCAGGGAGATAGGAAACAGACCATACCTCTCCATCACTCTGTCCAGGGAGATAGGAAACAGACCATACCTCTCCATCACTCTGTCCAGGGAGATAGGAAACAGACCATACCTCTCCATCACTCTGTCCAGAGAAACAGACCATACCTCTCCATCACTCTGTCCATGGAAACAGACCATACCTCTCCATCACTCTGCCCAAGGAAACAGACCATACCTCTCCATCACTCTGTCCAGGGAAACAGACCATACCTCTCCATCACTCTGTGCAGGGAGATAGGAAACAGACCATACCTCTCCATCACTCAGTCCAGGGAGATAGGAAACAGACCATACCTTTCCGTCACTCTGTCCAGGGAGATAGGAAACAGACCATACCTTTCCGTCACTCTGTGCAGGGAGATAGGAAACAGACCATACCTCTCCATCACTCAGTCCAGGGAGATAGGAAACAGACCATACCTCTCCATCACTCAGTCCAGGGAGATAGGAAACAGACCATACCTCTCAATCACTCATTCCAGGGAGATAGGAAACAGACCATACCTCTCCATCACTCTGTCCAGGGAGATAGGAAACAGACCATACCTCTCCATCACTTTGTGCAGGGAGATACATACAGGTATGCTTTTTTTTAAGAGAATTTTCTTAGATTAAGATAATTTAGACATATTTTGATCAGAGTGATTCAAATCTAAGATTATACTGGTTGTTTCTCTGGAGCAAAACATGAGAATGACAAAGTAATCAAGTAATCAAAGTAACATGAGTATGACCAAATAATCAAAATGTTGGCTATGGAATTAGAGGTGATAAAGAAGAGATCTCAAATTGGATTTGAATTTTCTATGGGTTTAATCAAAATTATTATTTATTTAATTTTCAGAAAAGAATCTCATAGTGCATAAAAATCAAAACCGAAAACAACACATTTAAATTGAGATAGTAGAGATGGAGATTGAATGTCTATATTTGGTTTGTGATGAAAGGCTGTGAGTTGAGGCAGTTTGGATTGGAAATGCAGTGTACCTTCAGGGGAGGGGACATCGATGGTCCAGCCAGAGAGAAACAAAGACAATCTGACAAACAGACCTGTAGCGCTTCATCAGGTCACCACAGCTGCTTTTCCGACGGTCAGGTCCTCCATAGGACCCGCTCCTCTGTAGGTACTGGTCTTCCATAGGACCCGCTCCTCTGTAGGTACTGGTCCTCCATAGGACCCGCTCCTCTGTAGGTACTGGTCTTCCATAGGACCCACTCTCTGTAGGTACTGGTCCTCCGTAGGACCCGCTCCTCTGTATGTACTGGTCTTCCATAGGACCCACTCCTCTGTAGGTACTGGTCCTCCATAGGACCCGCTCCTCTGTAGGTACTGGTCCTCCATAGGACCCGCTCCTCTGTAGGTACTGGTCCTCCATAGGACCCACTCCTCTGTAGGTACTGGTCTTCCATAGGACCCGCTCCTCTGTAGGTACTGGTCTTCCATAGGACCCGCTCCTCTTTAGGTACTGGTCCTCCATAAGACCCGCTCCTCTGTAGGTACTGGTCTGCAATAGGACCTGCTCCTCCGTAGGTACTGGTCCTCCATAGGACCCACTCCTCCGTAGGTACTGGTCCTTCACATGACCCGCTCCTCCGTAGGTGCTGGTCTGCAATAGGACCCGCTCCTCCGTAGGTACTGGTCCTCCACATGACCCGCTCCTCTGTAGGTACTGGTCCTCCATAGGACCCACTCCTCCGTAGGTACTGGTCCTTCACATGACCCGCTCCTCCGTAGGTACTGGTCTGCAATAGGACCCGCTCCTCCGTAGGTACTGGTCCTTCACATGACCCGCTCCTCCGCAGGTACTGGTCTTCCATAGGACCCGCTCCTCTCTAGGTACTGGTCCTTCACATGACCCGCTCCTCCATAGGTACTGGTCCTCCACATGACCCGCTCCTCTGTAGGTAATGGTCTTCCATAGGACCCGCTCCTCTGTAGGTACTGGTCCTCCACATGACCCGCTCCTCCGTAGGTACTGGTCCTCCACATGACCCGCTCCTCTGTAGGTACTGGTCTGCAATAGGACCCGCTCCTCCGTAGGTACTGGTCCTCCATAGGACCCACTCCTCCGTAGGTACTGGTCCTTCACATGACCCGCTCCTCCGTAGGTACTGGTCTGCAATAGGACCTGCTCCTCCGTAGGTACTGGTCCTCCACATGACCCGCTCCTCTGTAGGTACTGGTCCTCCATAGGACCCACTCCTCCGTAGGTACTGGTCCTTCACATGACCCGCTCCTCCGTAGGTACTGGTCTGCAATAGGACCCGCTCCTCCGTAGGTACTGGTCCTTCACATGACCCGCTCCTCCGTAGGTACTGGTCTGCAATAGGACCCGCTCCTCTGTAGGTACTGGTCCTCCACAGGACCCGCTCCTCTGTAGGTACTGGTCCTTCACATGACCCGCTCCTCTGTAGGTACTGGTCTGCAATAGGACCCGCTCCTCCGTAGGTACTGGTCCTCCACATGACCCGCTCCTCTGTAGGTACTGGTCTGCAATAGGACCTGCTCCTCCGTAGGTACTGGTCCTCCATAGGACCCACTCCTCCGTAGGTACTGGTCCTTCACATGACCCGCTCCTCCGTAGGTACTGGTCTGCAATAGGACCCGCTCCTCCGTAGGTACTGGTCCTCCACATGACCCGCTCCTCTGTAGGTACTGGTCCTCCATAGGACCCACTCCTCCGTAGGTACTGGTCCTTCACATGACCCGCTCCTCCGTAGGTACTGGTCTGCAATAGGACCCGCTCCTCTGTAGGTACTGGTCCTCCACATGACCCGCTCCTCCGTAGGTACTGGTCCTCCACATGACCCGCTCCTCTGTAGGTACTGGTCTGCAATAGGACCCGCTCCTTCGTAGGTACTGGTCCTTCACATGACCCGCTCCTCCGTAGGTACTGGTCTGCAATAGGACCCGCTCCTCTGTAGGTACTGGTCCTCCACAGGACCCGCTCCTCTGTAGGTACTGGTCCTTCACAGGACCCGCTCCTCTGTAGGTACTGGTCCTCCATATGACAGGCTCCTCCGTAGGTACTGGTCCTTCACATGACCCGCTCCTCCACAGGTACTGGTCTTCCATAGGACCCGCTCCTCTCTAGGTACTGGTCCTTCACATGACCCGCTCCTCCATAGGTACTGGTGGTCCACATGACCCGCTCCTCTGTAGGTAATGGTCTTCCATAGGACCCGCTCCTCTGTAGGTACTGGTCCTCCACATGACCCGCTCCTCCGTAGGTACTGGTCCTCCACATGACCCGCTCCTCTGTAGGTACTGGTCTGCAATAGGACCCGCTCCTCCGTAGGTACTGGTCCTCCACATGACCCGCTCCTCTGTAGGTACTGGTCTGCAATAGGACCTGCTCCTCCGTAGGTACTGGTCCTCCATAGGACCCACTCCTCCGTAGGTACTGGTCCTTCACATGACCCGCTCCTCCGTAGGTACTGGTCTGCAATAGGACCCGCTCCTCCGTAGGTACTGGTCCTCCACATGACCCGCTCCTCCGTAGGTACTGGTCCTCCACATGACCCGCTCCTCTGTAGGTACTGGACTGCAATAGGACCCGCTCCTCCGTAGGTACTGGTCCTCCACATGACCCGCTCCTCTGGAGGTACTGGTCTGCAATAGGACCTGCTCCTCATTAGGTACTGGTCCTCCATAGGACCCACTCCTCCGTAGGTACTGGTCCTTCACATGACCCGCTCCTCCGTAGGTACTGGTCTGCAATAGGACCCGCTCCTCCGTAGGTACTGGTCCTCCACATGACCCGCTCCTCTGTAGGTACTGGTCCTCCATAGGACCCACTCCTCCGTAGGTACTGGTCCTTCACATGACCCGCTCCTCCGTAGGTACTGGTCCTCCACATGACCCGCTCCTCCGTAGGTACTGGTCCTCCACATGACCCGCTCCTCTGTAGGTACTGGTCTGCAATAGGACCCGCTCCTCCGTAGGTACTGGTCCTTCACATGACCCGCTCCTCCGTAGGTACTGGTCTGCAATAGGACCCGCTCCTCTGTAGGTACTGGTCCTCCACAGGACCCGCTCCTCTGTAGGTACTGGTCCTTCACAGGACCCGCTCCTCTGTAGGTACTGGTCCTCCATAGGACCCGCTCCTCTGTAGGTACTGGTCCTTCACATGACCCGCTCCTCTGTAGGTACTGGTCCTTGACATGACCCCCTCCTCCATAGGTACTGGTCCTCCACATGATCCGCTCCTCTGTAGGTACTGGTCTGCAATAGGACCCGCTCCTCCGTAGGTACTGGTCCTCCACATGACCCGCTCCTCTGTAGGTACTGGTCCTTGACATGACCCCCTCCTCCGTAGGTACTGGTCCTCCACATGATCCGCTCCTCTGTAGGTACTGGTCTGCAATAGGACCCGCTCCTCCGTAGGTACTGGTCCTCCACATGACCCGCTCCTCTGTAGGTACTGGTCTTACATTGCCAAACATTGCCAAACACAGCCACGGCTGGTGAAAAGCGCACGAAAGCCACCACATCTTGGCACCTACTGCTACGCCATCCAAGATGGCGTAGCAGTAGGTCGTCCTGTCCTGTCGTGTCCCTGTATATATCGTTTATTTTTCGTTTTTTACATATTTTCTCCACATATCTCTTTGAAAACATTTTGCTAAACCCTAAGCTTCCAAATACTCTCCTGCAACCCGACTCACCCAATGTAGCTATTTTTCCTAAAGTATTTATATTTACGTCGGGACCCCTCAACTGAAGCTAGCCAGCTAACCAGCGGGTATGCTAGCGGTCTCCAGCTAACCGGTCATCAGCTAACCTGTAGTTCGGAAAGCTCTCGCCTGTTCGTACAACGCGACTTTAACCAGAGCACAAGGGACCTATTTATTTTTCATCCCCGGATTCCCACGGCAAACGGAACATCTTTCAGCTGGATTTTTCAGCAACTAGCTATCTAGCTAAACCGCAACCTCGGATTACTCCTGGCTAGCGTTTCCACCCACTTAGCTTGAAGCTAGCCCGGCCGTAGCACCTGTGCTACCACCGTAGCATACGGTGCTACAATACCCGGGCCCACGACCGGTCTACCGATGTCATCGCATGAAGAGGAATAAACAGACTCACCCCATCGCGACGTCCCCCAAAGGCTAACTCTCTAGCCCTCGCTATCTCCCTGCTTGCTAATTCGGCCTGCTAACTGCTAGCTTGTCCAGCTCCGGCCCGCTAACTGCTACCTTGTCTAGCCCGGGCCTACAAACTGTTAGCTTGTTAGCACAGGCCTGCTAACCGCCTGAATCGCCGCGTCTCAAACGCTCACCGGACCCATATTTACTTTCTATCTCTTTTGACTTTTAATTTGTTTATACCTTCCGGAAACCTGCCTCTCCCAATGTGATACGGAATCGCTATTATTTTTTATTTATTTTTAGAACACACTCAAGAACCTCCAGAAGCTAACCAGCTAACTAGCTACAAGCTATTTAGTCATTGTTAGTTTTTTTTTACCTGGATAACACTCGCCAGGCCAGCTTCCCTGCCCCATCCACCGCTGCCCCCTGGACACTGATCTCTTGGCTACATAGCTGATGCACGCTGGACTGTCCATTAATCACGGTACTCCATTCTGCTTGTTTGTTCTATCTGTTGGCCCCGTTGCCTAGTCTACGCCATTTTACCTGCTGTTGTTGTGCTAGCTGATTAGCTGTTGTCTCACCTACTGTTTTAGCTAGCTTTCCCAATTCAACACCTGTGATTACTGTATGCCTCGCTGTATGTCTCTCTCAAATGTCAATATGCCTTGTATACTGTTGTTCAGGTTAGTTATCATTGTTTTAGTTCACAATGGAGCCCCTAGTTCCACTCTTCACGCCCCTGATAACTCCTTTGTCCCACCTCCCACACATGCGGTGACCTCACCCATTACTACCAGCATGTCCAGAGATACAACCTCCCTCATCATCACCCAGTGCCTGGGCTTACCTCCGCTGTACCCGCACCCCACCATACCCCTGTCTGCTCATTATGCCCTGAATATATTCTACCATGCCCAGAAACCTGCTCCTCTTATTCTCTGTCCCCAACGCTCTAGGCGACCAGTTTTGATAGCCTTTAGCCGCACCCTCATACTACTCCTTCTCTGTTCCGCGGGTGATGTGGAGGTAAACCCAGGCCCTGCATGTCCCCAGGCACCCTCATTTGTTGACTTCTGTGATCGAAAAAGCCTTGGTTTCATGCATGTCAACATCAGAAGCCTCCTCCCTAAGTTTGTTTTACTCACTGCTTTAGCACACTCTGCTAACCCTGATGTCCTTGCTGTGTCTGAATCCTGGCTCAGGAAGGCCACCAAAAATTCAGAGATTTCCATACCCAACTATAACATCTTCCGTCAAGATAGAACTGCCAAAGGGGGCGGAGTTGCAGTTTACTGCAGAGATAGCCTGCAAAGTAATGTCATACTTTCCAGGTCCATACCCAAACAGTTCGAACTACTAATTTTGAAAATTACTCTCTCCAGAAATAAGTCTCTCACGGTTGCCGCCTGCTACCGACCCCCCTCAGCTCCCAGCTGTGCCCTGGACACCATTTGTGAATTGATCGCCCCCCATCTAGCTTCAGAGTTTGTTCTGTTAGGTGACCTAAACTGGGATATGCTTAACACCTCGCCAGTCCTACAATCTAAGCTAGATGCCCTCAATCTCACACAAATCATCAAGGAACCCACCAGGTACAACCCTAACTCTGTAAACAAGGGCACCCTCATAGACGTCATCCTGACCAACTGGCCCTCCAAATACACCTCCGCTGTCTTCAACCAGGATCTCAGCGATCACTGCCTCATTGCCTGTATCCGCTACGGAGCCGCAGTCAAACGACCACCCCTCATCACTGTCAAACGCTCCCTAAAACACTTCTGTGAGCAGGCCTTTCTAATCGACCTGGCCCGGGTATCCTGGAAGGACATTGACCTCATCCCGTCAGTTGAGGATGCCTGGTCATTCTTTAAAAGTAACTTCCTCACCATTTTAGATAAGCATGCTCCGTTCAAAAAATGCAGAACTAAGAACAGATACAGCCCTTGGTTCACCCCAGACCTGACTGCCCTCGACCAGCACAAAAACATCCTGTGGCGGACTGCAATAGCATCGAATAGTCCCCGTGATATGCAACTGTTCAGGGAAGTCCGGAACCAATACACGCAGTCAGTCAGGAAAGCTAAGGCCAGCTTCTTCAGGCAGAAGTTTGCATCCTGTAGCTCCAACTCCAAAAAGTTCTGGGACACCGTGAAGTCCATGGAGAACAAGAGCACCTCCTCCCAGCTGCCCACTGCACTGAGGCTAGGTAACACGGTCACCACTGATAAATCCATGATTATCGAAAACTTCAATAAGCATTTCTCAACGGCTGGCCATGCCTTCCGCCTGACTACTTCAACCTCGGCCAACAGCTCCGCCCCCCCCCCGCAGCTCCTTGCCCAAGCCTCTCCAGGTTCTCCTTTAACCAAATCCAGATAGCAGATGTTCTGAAAGAGCTGCAAAATCTGGACCCATACAAATCAGCTGGGCTTGACAATCTGGACCCTCTATTTCTGAAACTATCTGCCACCATTGTCGCAACCCCTATTACCAGCCTGTTCAACCTCTCTTTCATATCGTCTGAGATCCCCAAGGATTGGAAAGCTGCCGCAGTCATCCCCCTCTTCAAAGGGGGAGACACCCTGGACCCAAACTGTTACAGACCTATATCCATCCTGCCCTGCCTATCTAAGGTCTTCGAAAGCCAAGTCAACAAACAGGTCACTGACCATCTCGAATCCCACCGCACCTTCTCCGCTGTGCAATCTGGTTTCCGAGCCGGTCATGGGTGCACCTCAGCCACACTCAAGGTACTCAACGATATCATAACCGCCATCGATAAAAGACAGTACTGTGCAGCCGTCTTCATCGACCTTGCCAAGGCTTTCGACTCTGTCAATCACCATATTCTTATCGGCAGACTCAGGAGCCTCGGTTTTTCGGATGACTGCCTTGCCTGGTTCACCAATTACTTTGCAGACAGAGTTCAGTGCGTCAAATCGGAGGGCATGCTGTCTGGTCCTCTGGCAGTCTCTATGGGGGTGCCACAGGGTTCAATTCTCGGGCCGACTCTTTTCTCTGTGTATATCAATGATGTTGCTCTTGCTGCGGGCGATTCCCTGATCCACCTCTACGCAGACGACACCATTCTATATACCTTCGGCCCGTCTTTGGACACTGCGCTATCTAACCTCCAAACAAGCTTCAATGCCATACAACACTCCTTCCGTGGCCTCCAACTGCTCTTAAACGCTAGTAAAACCAAATGCATGCTTTTCAACCGGTCGCTGCCTGCACCCGCATGCCCGACTAGCATCACCACCCTGGATGGTTCCGACCTAGAATATGTGGACGTCTATAAGTACCTAGGTGTCTGGCTAGACTGCAAACTCTCCTTCCAGACTCATATCAAACATCTCCAATCGAAAATCAAATCAAGAGTCGGCTTTCTATTCCGCAACAAAGCCTCCTTCACTCACGCCGCCAAGCTTACCCTAGTAAAACTGACTATCCTACCGATCCTCGACTTCGGCGATGTCATCTACAAAATGGCTTCCAACACTCTACTCAGCAAACTGGATGCAGTCTATCACAGTGCCATCCGTTTCGTCACTAAAGCACCTTATACCACCCACCACTGCGACTTGTATGCTCTAGTTGGCTGGCCCTCGCTACATATTCGTCGCCAGACCCACTGGCTCCAGGTCATCTACAAGTCCATGCTAGGTAAAGCTCCGCCTTATCTCAGCTCACTGGTCACGATGGCAACACCCATCCGTAGCACGCGCTCCAGCAGGTGTATCTCACTGATCATCCCTAAAGCCAACACCTCATTTGGCCACCTTTCGTTCCAGTACTCTGCTGCCTGTGACTGGAACGAATTGCAAAAATCGCTGAAGTTGGAGACTTTTATCTCCCTCACCAACTTCAAACATCAGCTATCTGAGCAGCTAACCGATCGCTGCAGCTGTACATAGTCTATTGGTAAATAGCCCACCCTTTTTCACCTACCTCATCCCCATACTGTTGCCAAACAGTATCTTTTGCACACCAATATCTCTACCTGTACATGACCATCTGATCATTTATCACTCCAGTGTTAATCTGCAAAATTGTAATTATTTGCCTACCTCCTCATGCCTTTTGCACACATTGTATATAGACTCCCCCTTTGGTTTCTACTGTGTTATTGACTTGTTAATTGTTTACTCCATGTGTAACTCTGTGTTGTCTGTTCACACTGCTATGCTTTATCTTGGCCAGGTCGCAGTTGCAAATGAGAACTTGTTCTCAACTAGCCTACCTGGTTAAATAAAGGTGTTCTCAACTAGCCTACCTGGTTAAATAAAGGTGTTCTCAACTAGCCTACCTGGTTACATAAAGGTGTTCTCAACTAGCCTACCTGGTTAAATAAAGGTGTTCTCAACTAGCCTACCTGGTTAAATAAAGGTGTTCTCAACTAGCCTACCTGGTTAAATAAAGGTGTTCTCAACTAGCCTACCTGGTTACATAAAGGTGTTCTCAACTAGCCTACCTGGTTAAATAAAGGTGTTCTCAACTAGCCTACCTGGTTAAATAAAGGTGTTCTCAACTAGCCTACCTGGTTAAATAAAGGTGTTCTCAACTAGCCTACCTGGTTACATAAAGGTGAAATAAAAAAATAAAAAAACGTTTACTGCAGTGGGCTAAATCAGGGCCACACAGAGTGTTTCTTGATAGTCTTAAATAAATCAACTTTGAAACAAAAGTAGACATTTGACACAGAAACACGGGATTTTAGGCACATTTTTTGAAGTAATGTTTATTAATGATGAAATGATCCAAACTATTCTGCCGTCTCTGGACACAGCACGATGTACTTGTTGTTATTCTTCCTGACAGATGAAACAATAACAATTTAAATCCAAACAGCCAGCTAGCTATAAGCCAAAAATATAGACTTTTCATCCCAATTCTTCAACTCTGAGAGTCAAGACCACGAGATGTAAGTGATCAACCCCCAGAGGAGTCAAACCCCCCAAATGGATTTTAATAATGACACAAAAAACACAAAAAAATAAAAAATGAATTACAACATTTACAGAGCTCTCTGCCTAGAAGACCTCACGGTGCGACGGCAACCAAGGAAGTGGTCTTTGAAAAAATAAAATGGCTGCCAGGCTCATTGGTAGTGCTGGAGCATTACCAATCACTTCAATAAATGTTTTCATCTCTTTCCCTTCACAGCCAAGAATTGCTCCTACTTCAAACACTTCACTAAGGAAGAAGAGGCCAAAGGGTTCGAAGCCAAAACTCAGAAAGGTCAGTTCTCTCTCCTTCGTTACAGGCTTCCGGTGAATGAGCCACAGTGCAACATTTTTTTAAATACATTCGGTCCGATTCACCACTGTGGCGATTTTAAGCAATTTATGAGTTGTGAGTTGTAAATTGAGTAATACATGAGTACAATTCCCTCAAATATGGTGCATTTCCTTAAATATCAGAACTGTTAATCCTTGTTTTCAAGCAATGAGGGGCCTATGCTGTTGAGGGGGAGGCATGGTGAATAGGAATGAGATGTATACTGTGTGTCTATGGGACTGCTCATTGGGCTCTCAGCATGACAATAAAACACATTCAGTCAAAACACAGACATGAATGGTACCCTCTGTGATTGGTGAACACTTTCTCTCTCCCTTTCTCACACACACACACACACACACACACACACACACACACACACACACACACACACACACACACACACACACACACACACACACACACACACACACACACACACACACACACACACACACAGGTAGCTGGGTCCAGGGGCAGGCAGAAGGTCATACACAGGAGGAGACAGGTAGCTGGGTCCAGGGGCAGGCAGAAGGTCATACACAGGAGGAGACAGGTAGCTGGGTCCAGGGGCAGGCAGAAGGTCATACACAGGAGGAGACAGGTAGCTGGGTCCAGGGGCAGGCAGAAGGTCATACACAGGAGTAGGCAGGTAGCTGGGTCCAGGGGCAGGCAGGTCATACACAGGGGGTCCAAAAAGGCAACAGTACTGGCAGGAAAAAGGCTAGTAACGTCGTCCGGGAGATTAGGCAATATGTTGATAACAGGAAATCCGAAAAGTACAGGTAGGGAATAGGCAAAAGGCTCCGTTAGTGAGGCAGGCAACACAATCATACACAGGAGTACATTACGGGGAAACCAGAGCGTCATATAACAAACAATACCTCACAAGGATTGGGTGCAAATAACTGAACTAAATAGTGTGTGATAATGACATACAGGTGTGTGAACAGATGATCAGAATTCAGGTGATTGGGATCTGGAGAGTGAGCTGTGTTCAGGGGATCTATGTGTTTGAGAGTGTGAGCTGGAAAGTGGGCTGGAAAATGAGTTGCATTCAGGGGATCTACGTGTTTGAGAGTGTGAGTTGGAAGCAGACGTTACACTTATTGGTTGAAATCAGGATTCTGCACTGCTTTTAACGGAGGAAAGGTTGCTTCCGCCCCCTCTCATCCCTGCTTGCGTGAATTTAGTTGAAAACGTCACTTTGCCCTGTGGACCTATTGGCTGTGCCTATGTCCCAAATGTCTCTTTACGGACTCTAGTCAAAAGTAGTGCACTACTGTATATAAGGAATAGGGTGCCATTTGGGACGCATTCATAAGAATCCCTAGCAGGTCGGTATCACAGACAGAGGCAGCCCACCGTAACGTCTGGGGTTATGCATGTAGACACAGATTGTATGTCTCCCTCTGTGTCTCTCCACAGCCAAGCCATGACAAAAGTAACTACTTGAGTGGAACGATAACGCTTATTTCACGTTCCATGCTCTCCTGCTGCTCAGTCAGGGCTATACTACGGGAAAGTGAGCCCTGGCTTATCGTAATCTGTACAATGGGCCTGGAGGATTGGAGGGGGGTTAGAGAGGAGAGTCGGATGAGTCACCTGGAGACAAGGCTTCTTTCGTCATCACTCCTCTCCTAGAAGCAGTGCTAATAGACGGTTTTGCTGTATTGTAGCATGGTTAAACCAGACTGAATGCTGAGCTCAGTGAAACAGTGGGGATCGCACCATTCAGTCTGCTGGTTCAACCAGGCTAACTATATAGTCAGTGATGGTTAACGAAGACACTGTTCAAGAGGGCTCTCTGCTGTATTCTCTTCATGCTGATTAAGGTTAAGTGGAGGGGGGATGGATTAGTGGGAGTTCTAATGCCTTAGAATGGGAGATGGGTTACAGTAAGAACTGAATGATTTTCTGTTGGAAATCAAGATGGAAAGATTAACAGATTGAGGGCCCCTGATCCTCTGAAATGCTTGACTTGAAGATACTTCTTTCTAGCATTACAATACACAACATTACAATACAAAACCTCAAAGTTGACTCATTAGCACTGTCATAAACAATGTTAAACGTAGCAAAACGTTTTGCAACAGAAAAATGGGAATATGTGTTATTTTTGGACAAGTTGAGGTAGTATCTCCCCATTCCAGAACATTTTCTCTCCACTGAAAAAATGCAGGTTCTCTCTCTCTCTCTCTCTCTCTCTCTCTCTCTCTCTCTCTCTCTCTCTCTCTCTCTCTCTCTCTCTCTCTCTCTCTCTCTCTCTCTCTCTCTCTCTCTCTCTCTCTCTCTCTCAGAGTACAACCTCTCAGCAGCGGCCATTGCTGTGTTCAGCCTGGCCTTTATGACCCTGGGGTTGCTGTGTGTTGTGTGCTCCTTCGGGAAGGGGAGGGACTACCTGCTGAGGCCTGCTGGGATGTTCTTTGCCTTCGCAGGTCAGACACATCTACTTTGACTGAGATATTCACGTCATACATCAGGCATGACTACAAAGAACATTGTACATGTTTCTGCCTGTCCATCCAGGTTCATCAGCTATTTGTTCATTTGTTCGTTAGTTTGTTAATTAGTTTGTCCTTTCCGTCTCTCCATCCGTCCGTCCGTCTGCCCATCCATCCATCCTCACCTGTACCCCTTCTCCCTCTAGGTCTCTGCATCATCATCTCTGTTGAGGTGATGCGGAACTCCACCAAGCGGATGATTGACAGCGAGGAGACCGTCTGGGAACAGTACTACTACTCCTGGTCGTTTGAATGTGCCTGCACCTCCTTTGTCCTCCTGGTATTCAGTGGTCTCAGCCTGTTGATCATCTCCATGCCCCAGATGCCACGCAACCCCTGGGAGACCTGTATGGACGCAGAGCCAGACTCCATGGAGCCCTTAGACTAGTAGTAGATCAGATTAGACCTGCCCAGATCAACCCCTGGGAGACCTGTATGGACGCAGAGCCAGACTCCATGGAGCCCTTAGACTAGTAGCAGTAGATCAGATTAGACCTGCCCAGATCAACCCCTGGGAGACCTGTATGGACGCAGAGCCAGACTCCATGGAGCCCTTAGACTAGTAGTAGACTCCATTAGAACAGACCAGACGAGTCTAGACTAGGTGAATCTTCAACAAAGGCTGCCAAAACCATACATGTTTTTATAGAATCCAACTGAAGATCAACTAAATTGAGGCTGGTGGTGGGGGCAACAGAGTTAAGGATACAGATGAATGAGTGGGGCACCCCGCCTAAGTAATAGTAGAAGGGGAAACACTGCACTACACTGCTTGGTTTTAAGTGTACAGATAAAGATGTAAGGCAGGATCTCTGAGCAGTCCTCGAGGGCCACAGATTTTCCTTTCTTTGGTCTTTAAACTGATACATTTCTGTCATTGATTACAGAGAGTGTCCGCTCTCCTGGTCCATATAATCCGTTACTAAGCAACAGACACTGTGGCACTTGAGGACTGCCCTGATATAGGGTGCGTTAGTAAATTCACCATGGCAACTTACTTCGAAATTCAGAACACTCTGGTTGGAGAGTGCCAGAGTGCAGAATAATTTATGAATTTACGAACTGCCTAAACTCAGTTGTTATGACAGATTTAAGTAAACATTGGCTAAAAAAATGAATTAAATTGTTGCCAGTAACACAGTTACAGTCACTAACCCTCTTGATAACATGGAAACACTCTAGCACTAATAGTAGCTCTGCAAGGGTGAGTAACATGTTCAGAGTGAAGTGTTCTCACATTTGTGTCTGGAAGGAGCTAGCAAGCTAAGCAAGTTTAGCCAGTTGGCTTGGGAGCTTGAAGGCCGATGTAAAGTCAGAATGCTCAGATCATCCCTACACCTCGGCCAGAGTGTCCAGTGTGCACTCTGAACGCTCAGAGATCGAAACACTCTGAATTTACAAACACTCAAAGCACACTCCGAGTGCACTCTGACACTCTAAAGTGAATTTACAAACACTCAAAGCACACTCCGAGTGCACTCTGACACTCTAAAGTGAATTTACAAACACTCAAAGCACACTCCGAGTGCACTCTGACACTCTAAAGTGAATTTACAAACACTCAAAGCACACTCTGAATGCACTCTGACACTCTAAAGTGAATATACAAACACTCAAACCACACTCCGAGTGCACTCTGATACTCTAAAGTGAATTTACGAACACTCAAACCACACTCCGAGTGCACTCTGACACTCTAAAGTGAATATACAAACACTCAAAGCACACTCCGAGTGCACTCTGACACTCTAAAGTGAATTTACGAACACACCTATAATGTACAGTATTAAAATGTGGCTTTTGCTATAAAATGACCACAGAGACAGAAAGAGCTAAAGAACATGGCAACATAGTGAGCTGCTACTCTGTGTAATTTAATATAGTTTGAGCTGTTGTACACTTCTAATATACATTTCCGCTCTAGCGTTCTACATTTTTGCAATGAAATAAGTTAATGCTTTAATGAACGTTGCATTGTAAATGTTCACCCCTCCAGGCAGCTACAAACAATGAGTATTTATTTAACATGTATCAATGGATTAAACCATATTGAAGCTCCAGTGCAATGCCTGTACACAGATCTACTGTATTAGTTAGGGAGCTACACTGCTGCTTGTTGTTTACAGAGGAAACCTAGAATGTACAGCGTGTATATAGTACTTGTATGTTTTAAACATGGGCCTATGAAGATGATAGATATTATGTTGTTTTGTGTTCAATAGTGGCTTCATCAAACAATCCATTGCAATCTAGCTTGAACACAAAACATTCAAGCCCACCACAGTGATTATTGGACAGATACATTGTCTTCACTGAATGGCAATGTCTCCCATTGTGTACCTCTCCTCATATTGTATTCTCTCTCTCTCTCTCTCTCCCTCTCTCTCTCTCTCTCCCTCTCCCTCTCCCTCTCCCTCTCCCTCTCCCTCTCCCTCTCCCTCTCCCTCTCTACTGTCTAATTATCTATCTATCCCCCCTCTCTTCCCATCTGTTTCACTTAAAGTTCCAAAGCAAAAGATGAAGTGTGAGAATGTTTCAAGGGGGTTGTGATAAATTCCTTTCTTTCTGTTGACACAGGACAGTTGTTGCATAATGAATTATCTTCAAAGTATTATAGCCAGCTGAACAAGTTAAATTGTAGTGATTTTCAGTCAACAAGCGACAGGCATGTTCTGTTTTTGGGGAACACTGTTGTATAGGTACTGATTTCAATAGCTACAAAGCAGTAATGTTCTGTGCTGACAGATTCAAGTACATCTAAACACAAACACCCCTTGTTCTCACCCATCTAAGCACCGAACCCATTGTTTTGTGCTAGGTTCTCTGACAGGTATTAGTATAATATATCTGTGAGCACATAGTCCTAGAGTTATTAAAGAGGCAATCTGGAGTTGAAACAACAACAAAGGAACACCCTGCCACTGATTTGGTAAACAGCTGAGGGATGAGACTCCAGATACAATATGTGACTATTCTCAATGTGTAGACAGAGCTATGGATGCAAGGACTGGCCATCCTTTAGATCAATGATAGTTTTAACCATGTTTTGAGGATATACAGTGTTTGTTTACAATTACATTGTGGAGTAAAGAAAAGCTTATATTTTGGGTTCTGATGTGGTATGACAGTTGAACCAAGCTAATGAGGCATTTCAATGGGAATTAATCAAAACAATAACGGATGTCGCTATCACAGATTGCCCCTTTAAGCAGAGATATATTTGACATATATAGACCTTTTATTCCCTTCTCTCAGCCAGAAACCCCACAGATTCATCTCTAACCCACCATGACACGCTTTCACTTCTATTTCATTCAGAAAGCTGTTCTAAATTGAGAGACAAATGTTTTCTAAATGCTCCGTAGACAAGGCGTCTTGGAGGTCATGGCTTCTGTGAGAAGAAGCCGTAATGGATGCAGAACACTGATCGACATCCCAAATGGCACCCAATTCCCTATATAGTGCACTACGTTTGTCCAGAGCCCAATTGGTGCCATTTGGGAAACAGCACACTGAGCTCACAAATCATTTCTAGCTCTGCTCCCCTCAGAGCCAATGTTCACCGGCAGACAGACAGCTAGCTTAAAGTAGTAGGCTGTGTATCTGTCTGCCTGCAGTGGACCCAGGCAGCAGAACACGCCGCTCTACTTTTAACCCTCTAGCTGCTGTAGCACCCTATTCCCTTTATAGTGCATTCTATTTGACCAGGGTCCATGGCCAAAAGTAGTCCACTATATAGGGAATAGAGTGCAATTTGGTACGTAGCCTCTGTCTGCAGTGAACCCAGGCAGCAGCACGCATGTCTCTGTACCTTTACAACTAAAAGGGTTCTTTGTTTGTCCCCATAGATAACACTTTTTGGTTCAAGGTAGAACCCTTTGGAGTGAAAGAGGTTTTACTAAGAACTTGTTAGTGGTGAAAATGTTCCACATAGAACCTTAGTGGAAAGGTATTAGTGGAAGGGTTCCACTTGGAACCAAAAATAGTTATTTTCAAAGAGTTCTCCTATGGGGACAACGGATGACCCTTTTCTGGTTCTAGGTAGCACCTTATTGTCTTAAAGTGTACCCTGTCAGCCTCCAACACATCATCCCTGTCAGCCTCCAACACATCATCCCTGTCAGCCTCCAACACATCATCCCTGTCAGCCTCCAACACATCATCCCTGTCATACACACAAGGGTTTGGTGTTTTAGAAAAGAATGATAAAACCAAGCTTCAGTTCTTCAGGTGTTTATGATCAAACTCCCCCACTTGATTACAACTTAATAAAATAGAGCTTTATAAATGATTAGTGTCATGTGGATTCATTGATGAATGATTCATGTCCTCATAAACACCACAGCACAAATGCATTAAATGCACAGAACCACGTAATCACTTTATTTGTATTTTCCCATGGATAGAGTACGTACCTGTTCCCCATCACAACAGAGAGTACGTACCTGTTCCTCATCACAACAGAGAGTACGTACCTGTTCCCCATCACAACAGAGAGTACGTACCTGTTCCCCATCACAACAGAGAGTACGTACCTGTTCCCCATCACAACAGAGACCGACTGGGACCAGACTGACTGTGACCAGACCGACTGGGACCAGACCGACTGGGACCAGACCGACTGGGACCAGACCGACTGGGACCAGACCGACTGGGACCAGACCGACTGGGACCAGACCAACTGGGACCAGACTGTCATACCAGCCCATGTTTTCCCTCAAGTCCCTCATTATTAGCTTAAAAATGATCATTATGTGACATGTAGACCAGCCCACTGAGCTACAGATGAACCAGTGTAGACCAGCCCACTGAGCTACAGATGAACCAGTGTAGACCAGCCCACTGAGCTACAGATGAATCAGTGTAGACCAGCCCACTGAGCTACAGATTAATCAGTGTAAACCAGCCCACTGAGCTACAGATGAACCAGTGTAGACCAGCCCACTGAGCTACAGATGAACCAGTGTAGACCAGCCCACTGAGCTACAGATGAACCAGTGTAGACCAGCCCACTGAGCTACAGATGAATCAGTGTAGACCAGCCCACTGAGCTACAGATGAACCAGTGTAGACCAGCCCACTGAGCTACAGATGAATCAGTGTAGACCAGCCCACTGAGCTACAGATGAACCAGTGTAGACCAGCCCACTGAGCTACAGATGAACCAGTGTAGACCAGCCCACTGAGCTACAGATGAATCAGTGTAGACCAGCCCACTGAGCTACAGATGAACCAGTGTAGACCAGCCCACTGAGCTACAGATGAATCAGTGTAGACCAGCCCACTGAGCTACAGATGAACCAGTGTAGACCAGCCCACTGAGCTACAGATGAACCAGTGTAGACCAGCCCGCTGAGCTACAGATGAATCAGTGTAGACCAGCCCACTGAACTACAGATGAACCAGTGTAGACCAGCCCACTGAGCTACAGATGAATCAGTGTAGACCAGCCCACTGAGCTACAGATGAACCAGTGTAGACCAGCCCACTGAGCTACAGATGAACCAGTGTAGACCAGCCCACTGAGCTACAGATGAACCAGTGTAGACCAGCCCACTGAGCTACAGATGAACCAGTGTAGACCAGCCCACTGAGCTACAGATGAACCAGTGTAGACCAGCCCACTGAGCTACAGATGAACCAGTGTAGACCAGCCCACTGAGCTACAGATGAACCAGTGTAGACCAGCCCACTGAGCTACAGATGAACCAGTGTAGACCAGCCCACTGAGCTACAGATGAATCAGTGTAGACCAGCCCACTGAGCTACAGATGAACCAGTGTAGACCAGCCCACTGAGCTACAGATGAATCAGTGTAGACCAGCCCACTGAGCTACAGATGAACCAGTGTAGACCAGCCCACTGAGCTACAGATGAACCAGTGTAGACCAGCCCACTGAGCTACAGATGAATCAGTGTAGACCAGCCCACTGAGCTACAGATGAACCAGTGTAGACCAGCCCACTGAGCTACAGATGAATCAGTGTAG